>NC_041387.1:547554162-547589817 GCF_002162155.2 Triticum dicoccoides | reverse complement strand
AGTTTCAGGCTTGCATTATTTCTAGAGGCCCAAAGATTCAGTTCACCTTTCTAGGTATTTCAGTTTCAGGCTTGCATTATTTCTAGAGGCCCAAAGATTCAGTTCACCTTTCTAGGTATTTTAGTTACAGGCTTGCATTATTTATAGAGGCCCAAAGATTAAGTTCCCAGTCGGCGGCAAGCGGCCCTGCTACCCATGCCGGTGTCGACCTCAACTCGCAAGGGCCAGCGTTGGAGGGGTTCCCGGGGCTTGGGCTCTACAGAGCCTTCCTCCAGAGCAACGATGGCGAGCTCCTCCCTCCGTGCGTGAGGGGCTCCGGGCTCCCTCCCTATCATGAACAACTTCCGTGATGAGTTAGCTCATTCTTTGTTTCATGAAGTTTTTTTATTTTGTGAAGCTTGATTGACGACTTTTATGCTTAAGTGGGATATCTCATTTGTATGGACAAAGTAAAAATTATCATGTTTTGCATGCTTGATTGTATAGATGGTTCGTTTATGTCAATTGTGAGCAGGAGGAGGCCACAGAAGAGCCGGCCACACCAAGAGGGTGCTTGGATCCAAGGGACTTATTTTAGTCAGACTAAAAATAGGGTCCAAAGTAGTCAAATGATTGAGATAGAGCATTTATTTTCAATCTAACCATGCCATCCATACACCTCTTTGGTTTAGAGTTAGTTCAGGGTTAGAATCTAACTCTAACCTCTAACTGAGTTAGAGTTCTCCTCGTCTCGGTTCGTCGCCATCATACTTTCCCCATTCCTGTGTTTTCAGTATCCTGCGAATCAAAGAGGCCCTTTTTCAGGAAAAATCAAAGAGGCCCTTAGACTGGTTTAGGTCCGATCATTTTTTATAAACTTGTTATGTCCAAAATTTAATGAACGTGCTCCGGTTTCCATGAAAATAATCCGGTTTCATGTAGTAATTCAATGATTTATGTATTCTTCTGCGGGGGGTTTGCATGTAATTCGTGAGGTCTGAAATGTAAAGTACCCTAGCATATGCTCCGAGTCATGCATGCACTACGACCTAGATGCTCTATGTCCCACATGTCGGCAAATGGGAGCTCGTGGAAATAGCCTAGGAGTACATATAGGAGGATAAATGCGTGAAAAATATGTACTATGAAGCGTAGCCGCAGTTCGAAAAGTAGACCTAAAGTGATGACAGCTATAGGTCGCACGCACCCAACTAGTGGTACTAGACATACGACTAATTTTTCCCTCAAAAATAAAAAGAGGCACGAGTGCTTAGTACTCCTATTCTATAAACACGAGTCCCATCTGACAACAGCGTCCGTGCTATAGCTAGCCCTCCTCCCTCGTTTCTCTCTTCTACTCTCTAAGAGCATGGTTAATAATATAGCCAGCTGTTGGCTATATGATGTTGCCATGTCACATATAGTCAAGTTTATAGCCAACAAGTACAATAGCTAGATATAAATATGCACATATAGCCAGAATTCGTCGACCTGCATTTATTTACTTGCTGGAATCTTTAGAAAGACTTATATTTGGGAACGGATGGAGTACTATACTAATAAAACATTAAGGCCACGAGGCGATGCAGTGCTGGTTATAGGAGGCAAGAAGAAGAGATGCATCCATCGACGATGTCCACCTCCTCGACTCAGGGCGCCGACCTACCGAACGGCGCCTAAGTAGCAGCGGCTTTCGTGGCCAGGTCGACGTGCTTCTAAACAATGGCGTCCAAAGATTCCAGCCGCTGGAAGAAGGCCAACGTCTTTCTGTCCTCGCTTGCCTTGTAGTGGCCTATGTAGACGACTTCCTCATAGACGTGGATGTGCAGGTCGACGGTTTCTTGCATGGAGAGGCGCTGCGCGGCGAGCGCGGCCTCGAGGTGCACATTCTTTGTCGCGACCTCCAGCACCTGCAGGGCCACCAGGGCTTGAAAGAGTTCGTCACCATCTAGGCCGATGAGGGTGGCAGGCAATGAGGAGCCTGGGCGCACGGGCTGGAGTAGTACGGCAAGGTCGTCCGCGCGCTTCTTGACGGCGGTGAACTTGCGGATGGAGTTGACCATCATGTCGTTCATGCGAGAGGCGAAGCCGGCGTCGGCGAGGGCTATGATGCTTGCGGTCGCCAGCACCGTCTGGAAATGCTGCGCGGTGCAGGGCTGCAGGCCGGCGCCTTGGATGATTTGGCACAGCCGACTGCCGCTCGCGTCCATCGCCTCCATAGGTGCTTGTGGCATCTGGTCACTTGGTATTGGATTGGAGTGAGCAGTGTTGCGCAGAGACTTGGGAGTAGATGGATTGGAGTGGTGGGGCGCCTTTATTATATGAGAGTCCAAACTCTGTTGCATTCACATCATGCTGGCTCTAGTCTGCTTCTCCAATTAATTCCCTCTGCATGTAATTGAGGATGCATCATTGACCGTTCAACGTCTCGGGAACCGCCACCCTCTTCCTCCTTGGCATTCTAGTACCTATGGACCCGTCGACGACGAGGTGCCTATGGTGACTTCGTAAATTTCAAGATGATACTTAGTGTCATGCGTGTGTGCATTCATAGGGGTGAGTGTATGCGCGTGTATATGAGCGCTTACGTCTGTACTGTGTCAAAAAAACGTAAATGTGTGTCAAAAAGAGACTAGTCAGTATACTCAATATTGTGCACCTCGGAGAGGAAAACGATAGAACTAGTACGTATTTATTTACGGTGCAGATTCACTCATTTTGCTCCATATGTACTCTGCCTCGGTGTAGTCTAGTCACTTGTTGAAATCTCTAGAAGGGCAAATACTCCTTTCTGGTTTACAGGGCTATACTAGCAAGTAGTTGTACGTACTAATACAATAGTGGGCTCACATAGCAATTTTGTCTCATGCAAGAGCCTGGCTACATGCGTGCTCCAATGTTCGCAACTGCAACGTTCGGTTTGCGCTTGGCTCTTCGCCTCTTCGAGAAGACGAACAATGATGTTACTACTACTGCTTCTACAGTGTCGAATCCACTGCTGCATGTCCGTCCACCGCGAGCGGGACGGATAGCTTGTTGTAGAAGTACTACTAAGCAAAAGCCTGTCCTCATTTGCGAGCAACAGCGCGCATGGGCGAGGGAGAAGGCATGTAGTAAAATCAAGCTTCTCCTCGTTCTACGAGTTGACGCGACACATCATAGCACTGGCCCCACATGCTTGCCTCTAAACTTGGCTGAAAGACCCGCAGTGTACAATATATTTGCTCCAACCTCTAACATTTACCCACCACAAATTAAAATATATGTGGCCGTATGTATCATTCTGATGCAGAGGCCGAGGAGTCCCCCCTTTTCAAAAAAACAAATTAAAATATATATATATTCCTGTCTTGACCAAATGAGCGTGCAAACTACAATCACCAGGGTGACAGGTAGGGCCAGAAGACTATTTTAATTAAAAAAACTTTGAGACGGCCACATAGCATGGAGCCGACCCCAACGATTTTAAGCTTACAGGCACAGTACACGCTATCTAGACTACTCTACACATGAAACTGCCACGCGAGCGTCCGGGCTGTGCTTGGCTCTTCGCGTCTTCGGGAAGTCGAACAATTATGGTGTACTACTGCGCTGGAGGAGTACTACAGTACGCTTCTGGCCATCTGACACCGATTGAACTGTTGCATGTCCACCGCGTGCGGGAGGGCGAGTGTGTAGCGAAAGCTTCTCCTAGTCTTGCCAGCCACCACGCTCATGGGCGAGGGAGGGACGCTCCTGTCTTTGCGTGTATGACAGGTGGGCCCGACAGGTGTGTGGCCAACCTGTCATACAGCCAAAGGCATGTGCAGTTAAGTTCGCGGGGGAGAGGATAATCAAACTTCTCGTTGATGTACGAGTTGACACAACACATCAAAGCACTGCACTCGATATATTTCAATAATTTAGGGTTACTCTCCTTTTGATACTTGCATGTGTTGATTTAATGCACCTTGAAGTAGTACTCCCTCCGATTCCTTTTACTTTGCGTATAACTTTTTCTTATTTTTCTCAGATTAGTCTACGCGTCCGTGTTGGTTTCCATCTGTGCCCCCGCTCGATTAGTTCTGCCCCCATTAATCGTGCCAGTTTCCAAAGTAGAAAATGGCTACAGGCAAACGCGTGCAGTGCCGGATGCGGCTTGACCACCTGGGGAAACCAACTCAAGCGAAAAGGAAGGAGGACCAGTCAACCATTGCATGCGCATTTACTGTCGATATTTATGCAGCTTACTCATGCGCAGGGGCAAATTTGTCCAGAAAACTCAAACTACTGCCTTCCTTGGTATGCAGGAGGATAGTTATGCGCAGAGTATAAAATATGTGATGGTAAAGCTTTGTAATGCCCCGGCCCAAGCGAGAGATGGTTGTGCACGAGGAGGGCGAGATCATGCAGACGGAACAGGAACCGACGAGGGAGCTCACTAAGGTCTCGATGGACCTCACCGTGCTCCACTGCCCCTTGTGCCTCCACCCCTTGACGCCTCCAGTGTATGAGGTTCAAATACACCTCGTCCATTCGGCTGATTGAGCAAGGTGCAGGTTTCTTGATTAATGTGTTGTTTGATTGATTTCTGCAGTGCAAGGGAGGGCACCTGGCCTGCGCGGACTGCCGCGTCGAGCGCCCCGGGAACCAGCAGCAATGCCAAAAGTGTGAGCGTGGTGGTGGCTTCGACGTGCGGAACACGGCAGTGGACGCCATCGTTTCGTCGCTGAGGGTGGAGTGCCCGCACGAAGGTTGTGGGCTCTATGTCACTTACCACAAGCTCGCCGATCACCAGAGCGTGTGTCCGCTCGCGCCTTACAAATGCCCCATGCCCGTCTACGGCTACGAAGGCCCGCCACTGGCGCTCTACCACCACATCAGCAACGCGCATCCCATGCCCGTGCACAGCATCCAGTACGGCAAGGTGCTCCAGCTGCAAGTGCCACTGTCGGAGCCACGGCTCTTGCTGTTCTCGGAGGAGGACCACCGCATGTTTTTCTTGGTCGGTAGAGTGCTCGACATCAGCACGCCAATCACCGTGTTGGTCATCTGCATCAGAGCGGGGGCGTCCCCACTACCGCACTACTGGGCCAAGCTGTGGGCGAACGGCCCATCGGGGGAGCCCAAAGGCACGACCGACGCCATCGAGGTCGAAATGGAGGTGACAAGCAGCAAGGATCCCGGCGACATCGACGTGGAGGAGCTGACCTTCTTGACAGTTCCGCCCAAGCTGTTGGCCGGGGCTAAGCTTGTGTCCCTCCACATTCAGATTGACAAGCTCACGTCCTAAATGTTTTGACAGTGCCTTCTGTTTATCTTAGTAATATGCTAATATAGGGATTACCTTGGTCTACTTTAGCTTAAGAAATGGTAAGTTTTGGTGGCGATGCAGCAATTACTTCGACATCAAATCAGTAATTTCCAACAGTCGAACGGATATATTGTGTCTATTGGATATAAAGTTCCTTTGGGTAAGAAGTACTACTTGTCATCAAAATGGATAAAAGGAGATGTATGTGGACGTATTTTAGTTCTAGATACGTCCCTTTTTATCCATTTTGATGACAAGCACTCCCTCTGCTCCACAATACATGCCTTCCATTTGTCAAAATATAGATGTATCTAGACATGTTTTAGTATTTAGGTACATCCATGATAGAGCCAATCGGATGGTTGAGAACACTACGATTCGTAGCTACAGATGCGTGTGTGACTCCCAGATGCAGAGGTCGGGGGTCATCATCCTCCTTTTCGAGAAAAAACAGACGCGTGTGTGAGAGGACGAGTGCATGCGTGCACCTCTTCTCTTCCTGTATAACGTACTACTAAACTCAGAGTACAAGTTTTTGTGGGTGGCACGATGGTGCGTGCGAGAAGTCCCGAGAGATAGGTTTAATGCGTCTGAAAAAAGGACTAGCCTAGAGCTCGCCACGCGGGTATTTATAAATTTTGAGCTTGCGTCTCGTCACATTCCAAATTTCTCCACGCTATATTGCAGACCTGTTCACACCGATCACAACCTAAACGGTTTCCCACTTAGGAGCGTATTAGTACCACGCTATATTGAATTCCAAACCTGTTCACACCGATCACAACCTAAACAGTTTCCCACTTAGGAGCATATTAGTACTCGGTTATAAATACTAGTATGCCAAGATGACTGCACATTCCTCCTCAACTCCTCATCCACAAAAACAAACAAGTCATTCAACATCCTTCCCTTGCGTCTGCCATGTCCAGCGTGAGTTCTGGGTCGAGAGATTGCCAGCAGGGAGAGGCGAGCATGGAAGCGGAAGCACGAGAGATGTCCCGCCTCGCTGCGAGAGCAGCCGACATGTCCCGCTGCGCGGAAGTAGTAGCACAGAGGTCCCGCCGCGCTATCGATGCAGCAGACTAGTCTGGCCGCGCCGCGGAAGCAACAGAGGTGTCCCGCCGCGCCACGAATGCAGCAGAGATGTCCTGCCGCGCTGCGGCGGCATGGGAAAATTTCTCGCGGGCAGGCGACGACTATTACAGGCGCATGCATGCGATCGTCCATAGCCAGATGGATCAGATCTCCGGCTTGGCGAGGTTGCAGGACGACGTGAAAGCCTCATTTGAACAGGCTACCAGCGTCATCCGGAAACTAAGGGAGGGCAATGAGAGGCTCCAGGCCGAGCGCGACCTGCTGAGGGAGAAGATCGTCCGAAGCGCAGACCAGCGGGTGGTGACTAGTGCCTTGTTGAAGAGGACCGGCGTCATCGTCAAGAAACTTATGGACGAGAATGACATGCTCCGCAACGAGCGCCAAAGGCTGGTGGAGGAATCCGTGGATGTTCTCAAGCAGCGTCTTGAGGACATGAAAGAGCTCATCGCCGCTCGCCGCGGAGACTAGTTCCCGCGGCCTGCAGCAACGCATCAAGAAAGTAGAGATCAGCGAGCCAGATCCTTGTCTTCCTTCTTCTTTTGACCTTGTGTATTTCGGGCGTAGCCGCATGTGGCTTTTTTAATTATCTTTCTAATTATGTAAGACAATTAATCGTCCTTATCTTTCTGTGGAAGATCAATGTTGCAAGGCTGGAATGAAGAAAACTCTTGCTGTGGCGACCCTGGCGTTGCTGTTCTTCTAGTTGCTGCTGGGCTTCCTTCAGTTTCCTGGTTTAGTTTGATGTAATAATTGGTTTAGGATGTGGATTGTGTCATCGGTTGTGAAATGTTGGGTTCTAGCGCGGATGTTTGGCCTTTGTTGGCCTCTTGGGATGTTGCGATTTCAATCTGGTACTCCCTCCGTCTCATAATGTAAGACATTTTTTGACACTATACTAGTGTCAAAAAGCGTCTTATATTATGGGACGGAGGGAGTAGCTTTTAGTCCTTCGTGTTAGGCTGGAGTTGTGCTGAACTTCTTGTGAATTGTGGTGGTTTTCAGTAATGAAAATCGGAAGGGGCAAGCCCTTCTTTGATAAAAAAATCGTCCTTATATATTCATTAGTCTTGCTATAAGTCGCAGTAGATGCTATATAGGTCCGTCGGATCTTACATCAAGATCCGTGCTGTCAGATTTTCTTTTTTCTCTCTTAAATCTTAGTCGAGTGAGACATAGCCACGCCATTAAACAGAGGCTCGGGCGCCATTAATGGAGACCTTGGGAGAGAGGTGGACGGCAGATGGAGGTCAAAGGGCTCTCCTCCCGATAAGCACGCGCAGGGGTCTGATCGCACGCCTCTCGTACTCAAATAGCTACCCTGCACGGCACCTCCTAGCTAATAAAAAATGGGGACACGTGGCGGCACGTAAATGGTACTAGTAAGTAGAACGCCCACGGTTTCAATTATACTTGTGTTTCCGATTGTAACGTGACAACACTTGTTCCAAAATGACTTTGTTGATTGTTAATGTGTGCGCCTTCGCAAATCGCACTGCAAATTTACCACAGCATGTTGGTGCCATGCCATGGCACCAAGCCAAGTTTCATTATTTTCATGCGTGTTTTGGATTTACAGGAATTAAAAAACTAAGTTTCTCAATGTTTCCAACCCAGCCACGACACCCAGAATTTTGAATTTCATTCCCATTTCTTGCATGGAACCTAGAAATTTACCCGAGGACACACATGTGATTTTTCAACCAACTTTAGTGCACTGGAACATGTGCTTGTATTTCAAATTTGAATTATGCACACAAAGGTGACACGTTTCCCTCCCAGAACCACGAGCCTTCTTGAGAGAAGCTCCGATTTGCAAGAAGCTTATACCAAAATTTGTTCCTATTCGGCCAATTTTTTTACCACGGCATGGTACTACCATGACATGACACCATGCCAAGTTTCATGATTTTAAAACCAAGTTTCACAATGTTCTTGACCGAGCCACGATGCCCAGATGTTTGAATCTTATTCTCATTTTTTGCATGGGAGTAGAAATTCACCCGAGGACACAAATGTGATTTTCAACCAACTTTGGTGCACGGGAGCACGTGCTTGTAGTTCAAATTTGAATTATGCACATTAAATGACCAAAAACTCAATTAATGTGTAAATAAGGTCAAATGAAGCCGGAATAATTCCAAAATTTAACAGGGCACTCATGTAGTTCTATGTTGCCTTTGTAAATAAACTCAAGGGGGACAATGTATATCGTTTCGCACTCAAAGGTGACACGTTCCCTCTTAGAACCACGAGCCTTCTTGAGAGAAGCTTCGGTTTGCAAGAAGCTTATACCAAAATCTGTTACTGTTCGGCCATTTTTTTACCACAACATGGTAGTACCATGACATGACATCCATACCAAGTTTCATGATTTTCAGACGTGTTTTGGATTTACAAGAATTTTACAACCAAGTTTCTCAATGTTCTCGGCCGAGCCACGATGCCCAGATGTTTTAATTTTATTCTCATTTCTTGCATGGGACCTAGAAATTCACCCGAGGACACAAATGTGTTTTTTCAACCAACTTTGGTGCACGAGAGCATGTGCTTGTAGTTCAAATTTGACTTATGCACGTAAATGACCAGAAACTCAATTAATGTATAAAAAACGACAAACGAACCCGGAATAATTCCAAAAATTAACATGGCACTAATGTAGTTCTATGTTGCCGTTGTTAAGAAACTCAAGGGCGGGGGGTGGCACGTTCCCTCTTAGAACCACGAGCTTCCAAATCGGCCCAATTTTTTACCACAAGATGTTAGTGCCATGACATGACACCATGCCAAGTTTCATTACATGAATTTAAAATCTAAGTTTCCCGATGTTCTTGGCAGAGTCATGATGCCCAGATGTTTGAATTTCATTCTCATTTCTTCCATGGGACCTACAAATTCAACCAAGGACACACATGTCATTTTTCAACCCACTTTGGTGCACCGGAGCATGTGCATGCAATTCAAATTTAGATTATGCACATTAAAAGTCCAGAAACTCAATTAATGTATAAAAAGGCCATATGAACCCGAAATAATGCCAAAATTTAACAGGGCACTCATATAGTTCTATGTTGCCTCTGTAAATAAAATCAGGGGGGAGGCAGCGTATATCGTTTCGCACACAAAGGTGACACGTTCCCTCTCGGAACCACGAGGCTTGTTGAGAGAATCTCCGGTTTTGCAAGAGGCTTATACCAAAACTTGTCCCAATTCAGCCAAAAATTATACATATGAAAACAGGGTTTAGATTATCCCGAACATCTCGATACCTAGACCAATAATGTACTATGATTTGAATTCAACATAAAATGGATACAGATATTTGAATTGGAGAGCGTATGGTACATGTAGTTCATAGTGAAATATGATTAATGCTATATGCATGTATTTTTGTTATCAAGATAATATTTAAATTATTGTATAGCTTGACAACAATCGTATTCAAATAAGGAAAATTGATTCAAATTTAGTCCATATGGTAGACGACAATATATATGTTCACATGGTGGAGTAAAATGTTCATATATGATGGAAGATCAAAATGTATGGCTACATCAATTATAAACCGCAAGGTCACCTAATGATATATTCGAATTCAACATAATGTGTTTTCAAAAATTGAAATTTGAGATCATGGCATCTGTAATCATATAAAAAGGGACATTACTCTTTCTTTGGTGGGAATTGATTTGTGTTTTGTTGTTGTTGAGGGAAGTGCGAATCGATTTGGTACTGTGCAGGGTAATCATGTTCTCCCGATTTTTTTTACATTTTTCTTGTAGTTTTTTGAATGGCATCTATAGCAATATAGTAAAAGGGGACATGACTCTCTTGTGTCTTGTATGATATTTTTTTACACATTAAGTTTGTTCTGCCGAACAAGGAATCCGCACCTTGTTATCCTGAAATTTTCAAGCTTGAGTATCTTTTGTCTCACCTGCTTTGAAACTTCCGCTTCTTCAACCCGCGCCGCGCCTTGTTATCCCGAAATTTGGACGCGCGCGAGAACTCCCTCCTCATCCGAAATCGCTCCCGCAGCCCAGACACGTGAAATCCCCCTTCTACCCCTCAGCCGGAAATGAAGCTCCACGTCGCGGTGTCAAAACCGGTGGGGTATGCTGGTAACTTACCCTACATTTCGGACAAGCGCGTCCCTAAGCTTGTCTCCCCCTCCCCCTTTGCCCCCCCTCCTCCCCCTCCCCATTCATACACCGAGGCCGCCAAAACCTGCGAAACCCCACGCTCCTCCGTCGGCCTCCCGACCGCCGCCCAACCGGAGACTCTTCTCCGACTACATCGTCCACCGCAATAGCTCACCGTCCCTCATCCACCGCACCAGATGAGGATCCGTTGTCGATCTCGTCATCCTGTCGGATCAGTCGCCCCATCCTCCACCTCCAAGGAGCTGCCCCGACGTTCGCCTCGTCTATCGCGCCACCTCAATCCCCACAATGCCGTCTTGACCTGCCCCACCGGAACTGCAGCACCCTCACCAATTCCTCCGATGAAGCCGAGGCCAACTCGGCGCCACCAAGGAGGTTCTGCACTCACCGCTGCATTTTATCTTTTATTCGATATCACGGGGCTACCGGTGCTTGATACCGAGCAGGCATGGCATCTCCATCGACGGCGCCGTCACCGGCCACATCATCCACGGCATCCTCCCCCATGTCGTTGCTTCCTTGGCGGCGACTTCCACAACGGCACTAGCTGCAGCTGCTTCGTCTCTCGCTCGTGCTGCGGCTCTGTTCTTGCTGTCGGTCGCGCTATTGCACTGCTCTTGCTTTCATTCATGTTGCTGCTCTGCTCTTGCTCTCGCTTGCGCTGTTGCTGCTGCTGCACAACCTCTGGCAGCTACAGGAGTTGCTACTTTAGCACTCGCTCACGGTGCTACTGCACGACTTGCTCTCTGCTAGTGCGTTCCCTGCTCGAGCGTATGCTGATTTAGATCACTGCTTCTCTGCTACTAGTGCTCGAACGCCCTAAACATATATTGCAATGCTCTGTTATTAGTTCAATCAGTTTCGACAGTAAAATTCAGTTTCGACTGTGAAGTTCATTTTCTTCAGTTAAGTTCAGAGTGAACAGTACTTACAGCATCTGTCGGAGCGGCCGTGGCGCGGCTGATGCATTTTACATATAGCACTTTTTGGTGATGTATTTTACATCATCTATTGCAGATGATATTAGGGTCCCACTTCAGATTAAAGTTGTCTGTCTTGTCATGCTTCAGCCTCATCACCGTACAACTTACGAAGCTACTCCAACGACGGAACCATCCATCACAGCGGAGCAGTACCCTCGGCGCCGTTTCCAGAGGCCTCGGATCTTCTTCCCCACCTCCGACAGTCACACCAGCATCATCACCATCCTCCACGTCCAACCCAATGATGCTGAGGTCCACAAGGCTATGCCGAAGAGGTTGTACACTCGTCGCATCACTTTGTTTCTCAATTCCTCTGTTCTTTCAATTCATGTGAGCCAAACACCCAGGTTGACTGAAATCCTATGTTTCCAAATGCTCTGTTTTGCACGTGCATTCATATCCTATTCCTGTGTTTTTCCTGTCCCTGCGTTTATAGAATCCTCCAATTCTAAGGAGCCCTTACAGATTTACTTCATTTTCAGATTGGCGTCAAAGAAAACTCTATGTCTTATGTCCTGCTCCTGTCGTGTCGTCATCCACCCCACCTGAGGTGCACCATCGACAGAAGCGTTCACTGCAGTAGAGATCCCCCCTGCAGACTTTCTTTCGCCGCCTCAGATCATCTTCCCTGTTGCCGGAAGCCACGCCAACTGCATTACCATCATCGACTGAGCAGATGAACCTGAGGACTAGACAGGTCCGGAAGAGAGGTCGCAGTCTTTCGTGTTTGCTTATGTTATACATCAGTTATTATTACCTGCTACTTTATCGTTCAATCTTGAGTTTTGAATTGCCCATGGGTCTCATATCGAGCCAACAACGAATAGTATCTGTCTACTATCTGGTTCATCTGGGTTCTTCTATGTGGTTCATGTTGGGTGGGCAACAAACAATAGATGATCCATTGTCTATCTTTTTAAACTGGAGCTATAATCTACCTGTTATCATTAGTTTTGGATCCATCCACTCGTTTGCTACCATCAGTATTGATTTTTGCATGCACCCCTTAGGCCTTACAAAATCTAACTATTTTTTATTATGCATGTCAGATATTGTACACAATCGTACTGAACATGTAGAGAAAAAGAGAAGATCGTTTCGTGTGAATATAATGTCATGCAGATGTTGCTCCATGGTGGGCGAAGTGCCCCCCCCCTCTCCTGCATTTCCAGATTGTATTCCAGAGGAAGATAACTGTTCAGATGGAGATTCAGAAGGAGCCGACCATGCCTGTTTACCACCTGAGGTGTTTGCTCTAACCTGGCATGCTGATGTTGGTCATATCATGCATATGGCGCCTTGCATTGCTTACATTATACATCTTATATGCCATCAGCTTAGTTTAGATTTGCTTTGTGTGAATGCCACCTGTTTGGTCTCTATATCATACTCCCACCATTCCTAAATATTTGTCTTTTTAGAGATTTCAACAAATGACTACATACGGAACAAAATGAGTGAATCTACACTCTAAAATATGTCTATATACATCCGTATGTGGTAGTCCATTTGAAATCTCTAAAAAGACAAATATTTAGGAAGAGTATATGGGAATTATGCAATGCCATCTTCTTTAGCCAGGCATCATATACGTGAATCATGCAATGCCATCCTGTTTAGCCAGTCATCGTATATGTGAATTGTATCGTGCCATATTTTTTCCCATAATGTGTTCCATTTGTCAGCTTTGTTTATACATTCATCTACTCTTCCTGTGCATCAGCCATTTGAGTCGGTCATGGGAAAATCTGGAGTGAAAACAAGGTCTTCTGAGAAGTCAGTGCTACTTGTCGATGCAGATTTCTTGCTGGTTACGGATAGCTCCTCAGAGGAGGATTCAGAGAGAGATGACCAGTCGTATCCCCCCCCCCCCGAGGTGCATGCTCTAACTTGGCTGGGTTATATTGCTCATATCATGCATATGGTGTCTTGCATTGCCATGCCATCTGCTTAGATTAGACATGCTTTGTGTGAATGCCTCCTGTTTGCTTTCTATATCAGATATGTGAATTATGCAATGCCATGTTTTTCAGCCAGTTATCATATATGTGGATTATGCACCGCCATGGATCCAGGCATCATATATGTGAATTATCTCATGCCATCTCTTTTTTCATTACGTATTCCATTTGTCGACAATCTGTGTATATTGAACTACTCTTCATGTGTATCAGCCATTTGAGCCGGTTATGGAAAAATCTGGAGTGAAAACAAGGTCTTCAGAGCAGGCAATGGTACGTGTTGAAGCATATATCTCGATGGTTACAGGGAGCTCCTCAAGGGAGGATTCAGAGACAGATGGCCAGTCCTATATCCCACCTGAGGTGTATGCTCTAAGTTGCAATGTTTATATTTCTCATATGATGCATATGGTGTCTTGCATTGCTTAGTTTAGACATCATATGCACAATATTGAATTCTATCTGCTTAGTTTAGATGCGAGTGCCAGCTACTTAGTATATGAATCAATTATGTCAATTATATCATGCCATCCTGTATACTTAGACAACATGTATGTGAATTATTTCATCCCAACCTATTTTAGAAAGACATCATATAGTTTTGTCATGTCATCCTGTTTAGGTACTCATCATATGTTGAATTATGCCATTATATCCTGTTAAGTTATCCATCATATATCTGAAACTGTGTCATGCTATCATGTTTAGTTAGGCATCATATATGTGAAATTGTGTCATGCTATCCTGTTTGGTTAGACAACATATATGTGAATTACCACATCTGTCTATCATACAATGTCTGTACGTTCAATTTATTTTCTTGTTTATCAGCCATTTGAATTGGAGGGGGTGATGGCAGTATCTAAGGGAGCAAAAACCCGTTCTTCACAAAAGACAGTGCTACTCGTCGATGCAGATAGAACCATGGTTGTACTGGCCACAAACTAGCCCCACCACACATAATCGAGACTCTTCCAGATTGCACACTTACACCATTGGGCAGAGAACCAGCTAGAACCCATCTAACCGCAACCCCAGCGGATAGTAACCCACTTATAGTTGACAAAGCATCATCTCCACCACAGAGTACCCCCACACGAGCAGTTTGTAAAGCTACTGCAGATCCCAAAGCACGAAGACCACCACAGCTAACCCAAACTCCACGTTTAAAGCAGAAGAGCAGTTGTTCTCAGGTGAGATTCTGTAGCTATGGTCCATACTCCTTTGCTGTTGCATCACTGTATTTACTCATACCAACTACTTTCGAATTTGAAGGATCCAATTGAAACTCCAATGGCGCAATAGGTATGTTTTAAACCTATTTCTTTAACTGGATTGTTGTTCTAACTTCTTGCTCTATGTTGATTTCAGTTTAAGTTGTATAAACAGTTATGTTCTCATGTGATGCACATTACAAGTGCTGCCAATGCTGTGTAGTTTCTCACACTTATATTCTGTCTATGTTGTTGTGTCTTAAAAATATATGAGTTGAACTGTGTCTCTATCTTGATTAGGGAACATAAACTAGAATGATATGGACAATACAGTGACCATAGTACATAGATATATGTTTGTTTCATGTTGTTATCCTGTCCACCTTACTACTGAACCGGTTTACCAAAATGAGTTTGGTATACTACAAGCTAAACCTGTGATGTGTCTGCTTGTTTCTCTTGTAGTATGCAAACAGAATATTGGAGAAGAGCACCCCACTATGCAATGGTAGAGAAAGTAATGCAGATAAGGTTCAAGATAGTGAGACAACCCTGTTGGTCTCCAAGAAAGGTGATAAAAATGATCTTGTAGACAGTGAGGAAACCCCACAGTCCTGCGTTGATGTAGTGTTCGAGTTACTGGCCAGTACCGCTGGCACAAGCTCTTCGAACTCGCTGCCTGAATCACTTTGGCTTCTTCAGTCTCAGCTACAAGCTGAAAGGCATCAGTCATCTGTGTTGCGGTAAGAAGCCCAAGGACTGAGGAAGTCCCTGCAGAATTCAGATGCGTACTTTCTTGTGCAATAGCAAGCGCTGGAGGATTTAAGCGCCAAACAAGAGAAAGTTAATAAGCTTGCTAAGCATCTTGCCAGCATTATGGGTACCCAGGATATTGTTTCTTGAACTCTTCTGAAGTGGTTTCAGTTCTGGACTTGTTTTGCTACGGCGTTTATATGTTGTTGTGTTCCCTATATTTGCATTGGTGGTGAACTTTGATGCCCAGTGGATGTAATATGTGTAATAGCCGTGATAGCCTAGCATAAGTTGCTTGCTTATTTATTTCCTTGTTGTCTTGTTTATTTGTTTGCTTGTAGTCAGTGCAGTTCTTTTTCCGCGGTTTGCTAGTGGCTGCAATAACCTATTTTTTAAAACTAGGCCACAATAACCATGGGCTAATATTTACTGTAGTGACACTGGGCCTCCTACGGGTCGTAGAAATAGTGGGCCCTCTACGGGCCGTAGAAACAGTAGGCCTTCTACGGGCCATAGAAACATTGGGCCTTCTACGGGGCGTAGAAACAATGGGCCTTCTACTGGCCCTATCATCAATGGGCCTTATACGGGCCGTATGATCGATTGGCCAAACATGGGCCAATAACAGGCCGCATTATGGCCGTAAACGGGCTAGAGTTGGAATTGTCCGTTCATGGGCCGACCATAACGGGCCATCGTTAATAGGCTGTATTTGATGACGCTATGAAAACGGCCCAATGTATTAACGAACCACAAACGGGCCGACTGTAACCACGGGCTGAATTTGGCCCACAAGCAGAAAATTACAGTAATGGGCCGTAAGTAAACGAATGCTCGAAATGAGCCCAAGAATAAATGGGCTCTGAGAAGGCCGAAAGATAACATGGGCTGGAAACGGCCCAACTGAATAATGGGCCATTAATGGGTATAAAGTGATACACTGTTCATTACGGGCCAGTTTCACCACGGGCCGTTAATGGGTCTAAAGTGATACACTGTTCATTGCGGGCCAGTTTCACCACGGGCCGTTAATAGGCCAAGAGTTACATAGGGCCTCATATGGGCTGAAAGACGTCATGGGCCATACATGGGCCAGAAGTGAAAACGGGCTGGAATCATATTGGATGGCCCAGATGACGCTACTGGGCCTAATTCGTGTAGGGCGTAACGGGCCTTGGGTTAGCGGGTTGTAAATGGGCTATATGCGAACAGGCCGTTAACAGGCTTTCCATGGGCCGGCCCGTCACCTTTTGACCAAGTCAAACGGGCCGGCCTTTTCACAGGAATGGGCCTCTGTTGGGCCGGGCCACGTGTCGACGTATCATAGGCGCCTTCTGTCCAATGAGTGGATGACATCTGTCCCAACAATGAGCCGACACGTGTTTCCTCCAGCCAATGAAGATTTTACACGTGGAAAATCCCCATTGGTCGGGGCTGTTAACGGGTTATCAGATCCAAAACCCGACCCGATAGGTTAACGGCGTTCCGTTATGGTGGATGCCACGTGTCGGTCACCCTTGACGAAAGCACTTCTGTGACGCGCGATTTATCGTCATGGAAGTAGACACTTCCATGATGATAGTTTTGGTAATGTCATGGAACACTTCTACGACAACACAGGTATGACTATCTTGATTCTGTCATAAATTTGTCATGGATGTACATGCATGACAAAAAACGCGACCTACTGTGACAAACATGTATCATCACGGAAGTGTATTTTTTTGTAGTGCATCCAATAGATTTTGTTTGTGTGCACAGCGTTTTTTGTCCGGCCAAAGAATCGATCAGTAGAGGCTCTTGTGTATGTGAGTGTCCAAGTTATTGGAACCAGCTATGTCCAAGGATTGAAATTCGAATAGGAGGCGAAGTACGTGTGTGTTGATGTTGTACACAAAGCATCATCCAATAGTACCCCGGAAGTAGCAGTCAGCTTGCTTTGTCATCGTCTTCGTCATAAGCACTCGCTGGTGTGGGGCTGTGCTAATAAATTGTACGCATCAACTAATTCCACTCCTTGATCACCACCTCAACCAAACAAGAATATTTGGCATCAAATTGATGAAGAGCGAACTTGAATCTGACTTTGTATCGAGGGGCTGGAATTTGGTTGGAGGAAGAACACCACCGTCATCCCACAGGGAAGAGCATGTGCATCTCTGTCTTGCATCTCCCCCTTGATGCCTCTCTCATTTGTCGGATGGACGGGCAGCAACGCTGGAGCGGGATGGAGCCGGACGTCTCTATGGCCCGCGCTGCTCCTGCAGAGGAAGACCATGTTGGTGTTCTGGACCACCGCTGCTGCTCGAGCTCCTCCTGCCGAGTCCGGAGTTCCTCCTTGGGTCGTCACTGCAGGCGTGGGGATGGAGGCAGAGGGAACACTAGCCTGTGAGGAAGGGGATAGGAGGAACCGGCGTCTGAGTCGAAGGGGGGAAGATGGCGGCGCCACTGACCTTTGAGTCGGGATGGCGGCGACGGCGACCCCCTCCTCATCGCCCCTGTCCCGCCCGCGTTCGCTCCTGAGATCCAAATCGATTGAGGGATCAGAGAAGATGGGGTTAGAGGAGGTCCAACTTGGGACGGGAGATGAAGAGATCACGAGAACGGGCGGCGGCGGCGGCGTGAACCCTAGCTTGGAGGAGAGAACAAACGATGGACGCTATGTGCGAGGGGTGCGCACCTTTGTTTCTTTTCTCCTTCGGCACAGTAAAACATAGCGATAGTAAAAACTGCATACGTGGCTATCGCGAGAGGGTGCATATTACGCGATTGTTAATGGGTTTTATACCAAATATGGCAATACTTAGATCTATTCTCGCTTTTATGCCTAGCTAGGGGCGTTAAACGATAGTGCTTGTTGGGAGGCAACCCAATTTTATTTCTGTTCTTTACTTTTTTTTCTCCTGTTTAGTATTAAATATTTCACCTAGCCTCTGCTTAGATGTGGTTTTATGTTTTAATTAGTGTTTGTGCCAAGTAGAACCTATAGAATCATCTTGGGTGATAGTTAATTTGATCTTGCTGGAAAAATAGAAACTTTTGCGCACACGAGAATAATTTTAATAAATCACAGAAACATGCTTTTTAGTTGATTATTTTTGCAGTATGTTAATAGACACATTTCCTAGGACTTCCTATTTTGGTAGGATTTTTAGAGTTCCAGAAGTATTCTAAAGTTATAGATTACTATAGACTTTTCTGTTTTTGATAGATTCTGTTTTTCGTTTGTTATTTGCTTATTTTGATGAATCTATGGCTAGTATCGGGGGGTATGAACCATAGAGAAGTTGGAATACAGTAGGTTTAACACCAATTTAAATAAAGAATGAGTTCATTATAGTACCTTAAAGTGGTGGTTTGCTTTCTTGCACTAACAGAGCTTATGAGATTTTCTGTTGAGTTTTGTGTTGTGAAGTTTTCAAGCTTTGGGTAAAGATTTGATGGACTATGGAATAAGGAGTGGCAAGAGCCTAAGCTTGGGGATTCCCAAGGCACCCCAAGGTAAATTCAAGGACAACAAAGCCTAAGCTTGGGGATGCCCCGGAAGGCATCCCCTCTTTCATATTCGTCTCTTGGTAACTTTACTTGGAGCTATATTTTTATTCACCACATGATATGTGTTTTGCTTGGAGCGTCTTGTATGATATGAGTCTTTGCTTTTTAGTTTACCACAATCATCCTTGCTGTACACACCTTTTGGGAGAGACACACATGATTCAGAATTTATTAGAATACTCTATATGCTTCACTTATATCTTTTGAGCTAGACAATTTTGCTCTAGTGCTTCACTCATATCTTTTTAGAGCACGGGGTGGTTTTATTTTGTAGAAATTATTGATCTCTCATGCTTCACTTATATTATTTTGAGAGTCTTTTAGAAAAGCATGGTATTTGCTTTGGTTATAAAATTGGTCCTAATATGATGGGCATCCAAGTTGGGTATAATAAAAACTATCATATAGAGTGCATTGAACACTATGATCAATTTTGATACTTGATAATTGTTTTGAGATATAAAGGTGGTAATGTTAGAGTTATGCTAGTTGGGTAATTATGAAATTGAGAAATACTTGTGTTAAAGTTGGCAAGTCCCGTAGCATGCACGTACGGTAAAAGTTGTGTAACAAATTTGTAGCATGGGGTACTTTTTGATTGCCTTCCTTATGTGTGGAGGTCGGGATCGCACGATGGTTAACTCCTACCAACCCTTCCCCTAGGAGCATGCATAGTAGTACTTTGCTTCAAGGGCTAATTAACTTTTGCAATAAGCATATGAGTTCTTTATGACTAGTGTGAGTCCACGGATTATACGCACTCTTACCCTTCCGCAATTTTCTAGCCTCTACGGTACCGTGGATTGCCCTTTCTCACCTTGAGAGTTGGTGCAAACTTCGCCGGTGCATCCAAACCCCATGATATGATACGCTCTATCACACATAAACCTCCTTATATCTTCCTCAAAACAGCCACCATACCTACCTATTATGGCATTTCCATAGCCATTCCGAGATATATTGCCAAGCAACTTTCCACCATTTCGTTTATTATGACATGCTCCATCATTGGCATATTGCTTTTGCATGATCATGTAGTTGACATCGTATTTGTGGCAAGGCCACCTTTATAATTCTTTCATACATGTCACTCTTGATTCATTGCATATCTCGGTACACCGCCGGAGGCATTCACATAGATTCATATTTTGTTCTAAGTATTGAATTGTAATTCTTTTTTGACCAGGAACAGTAGGAAAGGCTCCTACTGTGTTACTATATTATAATAATAAGTAAGCTGTACAATGGGTATTTACATGATGGGGGGGAGATACAAGTTGCCAACTTTGTAGCAAGTAGCACTAAGAAAAACAGAGAGAAACCACTAAAGGGAGTGCACAAGGTTCAGCACAAGGAGCCTATGCTCCTCCTTGACTCTATGTTGAAGAAGCCCAAAATCTCTCTTGAATCTGTCCAGCCAGGAGGTTAGTGATGGTGTTATTGCTCGAAAATGCTTGTTATTCCTCTCCTTCCAAATACTCCAGGCTGCCACAATGAATTTCTCAAGGAACAGTGGGGTGGGATGAGAGTTTCTGTGATCTTCATTATTAGAGCATTGTCCCAAGTGAGGAAAGGATGATGGAGACTATGATTCCCCCACAAGTCGGGATGAGACTTCGGACTTTATGAAAAATAAAAGAGGCCAAAGAAGCCCAAATAAAAAAAAGAGGCCAAAGAAGCCCACCAAAATAAAAAAAATGAGAGAAAAAGAGAGAAAAAGAGAGAAGGGACAATGTTACTATCCTTTTTCCACACTTGTGCTTCAAAGTAGCACCATGATCTTCATGATAGAGAGTCTCCTATGTTGTCACTTTCATATACTAGTGGGAATTTTTCATCATAGAACTTGGCTTGTATATTCCAATGATGGGCTTCCTCAAAATGCCCTAGGTCTTCTTGAGCAAGCAAGTTGGATGCACACCCACTTAGTTTCTTTTGTTGAGCTTTCATACATTTATAGCTCTAGCGCATCCGTTGCATGGCAATCCCTACTCCTCATGTTGACATCAATTGATGGGCATCTCCATAGCCTGTTGCTTAGCCTCGTCAATGTGAGACTTTCTCCTTTTTTGTCTTCTCCACACAACCTCCATCATCATATTCTATTCCACCCACAGTGCTATATCCATGGCTTACGCTCATGTATTGCGTGAGAGTTGAAAAAAGCTGAAGCGCGTTAAAAAGTATGAACCAATTGCTTGGCTGAAACCGGGGTTGTGCATGATGGGAGTATTTTGTGTGATAAAAATGAAGCATAGCCTAACTATAAGATTTTGCAGGGATAAGCTTTCTTTGGCTATGTTATTTTGATAAGACATGATTACTTGTTAGTATGCTTGATGTATTACTATTTTTACGTTAATATGAACTTTTATCTTGAATCATTTGGATCTGTACATTCATGCCACAATGAAGAAAATTACATTGAGAAATATGCTAGGTAGCATTCCGCATCAAAAATTCTGTTTTTTATCATTTACCTACTCGAGGACGAGCAGGAATTAAGCTTGGGGATGCTTGATACGTCTCCAACGTATCTATAATTTTTTATTGTTCCATGCTATTACATTACCTATTTTGGATGTTTATGGGCTTTACTATACACTTTTATATCATTTTGGGACTAACCTATTAACAGGAGGCCCGGCCCAAATTGCTGTTTTTCGCCTATTTCAGTGTTTCGCAGAAAAGGAATATCAAACAGAGTCCAAACGGAATGAAACCTTCAGGAGAGATATTTTTGGAACAAACGCAATCCAAGAGACTTGGAGTGGATATCAAGAAGTAAATGAGGCGGCCACGAGGCAAGAAGGCGCGTCCCCCACCCTCGTGGGTCCCTCGTGGCACCCCTGACCGACTTCCTTCGCCTATATATACTTGCATACCCTAAAAACATCTAGGAGCACCACAAAACCCTATTTCCACCGCCGCAACCTTCTGTACCCGTGAGATCCCATCTTGGAGACTTTTCCATGCTACGACGGAGGGGGAATCAATCGCGGAGGGCTTCTACATCATCACCAAAGCCTCTCCTATGAGTTGTGAGTAGTTTACCACAGAACTACGGGTCCATAGTTATTAGCTAGATGGCTTCTTCTCTCTCTTTGAATCTCAATACAATGTTCTCCTCGATCTTCTTGGAGATCTTTTTGATGTAACTGTTTTTGCGGTGTGTTTGTCGAGATTCCATGAATTGTGGGTTTACGATCAAGTTTATCTATGAGAAATATTTGAATCTCCTCTGAATTCTTTTATGTATGATTAGTTATCTTTGCAAGTCTCTTCGAATTATCAGTTTGGTTTGGCCTACTAGATTGATCTTTCTTGCAATGGGAAAAGTGCTTAGCTTTGGGTTCAATCTTGCAGTGTCCTTTCCTAGTGACAGCAGGGGCAGCAAGGCACGTATTGTATTGTTGCCATCGAGGATAAAAAGATGGGGTTTATATCATATTTCTTGAGTTTATCCCTCTAAATCATGTCATCTTGCCTATTGCGTTACTCTGTTCTTATGAACTTAATACTCTAGATGCATGCTAGATAGCGGTCGATGTGTGGAGTAATAGTAGTAGATGCATAATCGTTTCAATCTATTTGTCGCGGATGTGATGCCTATAAACATGATCATGCCTAGATATTCTCATAACTATGCACTTTTCTATCAATTGCTCGACGGTAATTTGTTCACCCACCATAATACTTATGTTATCTTGAGACAAGCCACTAGTGAAACCTATGGCCCCCGGGTCTATTTTCCATCATATAAGTTTCCAATCTACTTTATCTTTTGCAATCTTTACTTTCCAATCTACATCATTGCTACCTCTTTAGCACTGCGTTGGTTTTCCCTTGAAGAGGAAAAGGTGATGCAGGAAAGTAGCGTAAGTATTTCCCTCAGTTTTTGAGAACCAAGGTATCAATCCAGTAGGAGGCTACATGCAAGTCCCTCGTACCTACACAAACAAATAAGAACCTCACAACCAACGCGATAAAGGGGTTGTCAATCCCTTCACAGCCACTTGCAAAAGTGAGATCTGATAGAGATAATAAGATAAGATAAATATTTTTGGTATTTTTATGATATAGATTGGAAAGTAAAGGTTGCAAAATAAAGTAGATTGGAAACTTATATGATGGAAAATAGACCCGGGGGGCATAGGTTTCACTAGTGGCTTCTCTCAAGATAGCATAAGTATTACGGTGGGTGAACAAATTACTATCGAGCAATTGATAGAAAAGTGCATAGTTATGAGAATATCTAGGCATGATCATGTATATAGGCATCACGTCTATGACAAGTAGATCGAAAGGATTATGCATCTACTACTATTACTCCACACATCGACCGCTATCCAGCATGCATCTAGAGTATTAAGTTCATAAGAATAGAGTAATGCATTAGGCAAGATGACATGATGTAGAGGGATAAACTCAAGAAATATGATATAAACCCCATCTTTTTATCCTCGATGGCAACAATACAATACGTGTCTTGCTGCCCCTGCTGTCACTAGGAAAGGACACCACAAGATTGAACCCAAAGCTAAGCACTTCTCGCATTGCAAGAAAGATCAATCTAGTAGGCCAAACCAAACTGATAATTCAAAGAGACTTGCAAAGATAACTAATCATACATAAAAGAATTCAGAGGAGATTCAAATATTTCTCATAGATAAACTTGATCATAAACCCATAATTCATCAGATCTCAACAAACACAGCGCAAAAAGAGTTACATCGAATAGATCTCCAAGAAGATCGAGGAGAACATTGTATTGAGATTCAAAGAGAGAGAAGAAGCCATCTAGCTAATAACCATGGACCCGAAGGTCTGTGGTAAACTACTCACAACTCATAGGAGAGGCTTTGGTGATGATGTAGAAGCCCTCCGTGATCGATTCCCCCTCCGGCGGAGCGCCGGAAAAGGCTCCAAGATGGGATCTCACGGGTACAGAAGGTTGCGGCGGTGGAAATAGGGTTTCATGGTGCTCCTGGATGTTTTCAGGGTATGCAAGTATATATAGGCGAAGGAAGTTGGTCAGGGGAGCCACGAGGGGCCCACGAGGGTGGGGGGTGCGCCCTCCTGCCTCGTGGCTTCCTCGTCTGCTTCTTGACGTCCACTCCAAGTCTCCTGGATTGTGTTTGTTCCAAAAATATCTCTCCCGAAGGTTTCATTCCATTTGGACTCCGTTTGATATTCCTTTTCTGCGAAACACTGAAATAGGCAAAAAGAAACAGCAATTTGGGACGGGCCTCCGGTTAATAGGTTAGTCCCAAAAATGATATAAAAGTGTATAGTAAAGCCCATAAACATCCAAAATAGGTAATATAATAACATGGAACAATCAAAAATTATAGATACATTGGAGACGTACCAAGCATCCCCAAGCTTAATTCCTGATCGTTCTCGAGTAGGTAAATGATAAAAAATAGAATTTTTGATGTGGAATGCTACCTAGCATATTTCTCAATGTAATTTTCTTTATTGTGGCATGAATGTTCATATCCAAATGATTCAGGATAAAAGTTCATATTGACATAAAAAATAGTAATACTTCAAGCATACTAACAAGTAATCATGTCTTATCAAAATAACATAGCCAAGAAAGCTTATCCCTACAAAATCATATAGTTAGGCTATGCTTCATTTTCGTCACAGAAAATACTAACATCATGCACAACCCCAGTTTCAGCCAAGCAATTGATTCATACTTTTTAACGCGCTTCAACTTTTTCAATTCTCACGCAATACATGAGCGCAAGCCATGGATATAGCACTATGGGTGGAATAGAATATGATGATGGAGGTTGTGTGGAGAAGACAAAAAACAAGAACATCTCACATTGATGATGCTAATCAACGGGCTATGGAGATGCCCATCAATTGATGTCAACATGAGGAGTAGGGATTGCCATGCAACGGATGCACTAGAGCTATAAATGTATGAAAGCTCAACAAAAGAAACTAAGTGGGTGTGCATCCAACTTGCTTGCTCACGAAGACCTAGGGCATTTTGAGGAAGCCCATCATTGGAATATACAAACCAAGTTCTATAATGAAAAATTCCCTCTAGTATATGAAAGTGACAACATAGGAGACTCTCTATCATGAAGACCATGGTGCTACTTTGAAGCACAAGTGTGGAAAAAGGATAGTAGCATTGTCCCTTCTCTATTTTTCTCTCATTTTTTTATTTTTTTATTTTGGTGGGCTTCTTTGGCCTCTTTTTTATTTGGGCTTCTTTGGCCTCTTTTATTTTTCATAAAGTCCAAAGTCTCATCCCGACTTGTGGGGGAATCATAGTCTCCATCATCCTTTCCTCACCTGGGACAATGCTCTAATAATGAAGATCATCACACTTTTATTTATTTACAACTCACGAATTTCAACTCAATACTTAGAACAAAATATGACTCTATGTGAGTGCCTCCGGTGGTGTACCGGGATATGCAATGAATCAAGAGTGACATGTATGAAAGAATTATAGAGGTGGCCTTGCCACAAATACGATGTCAACTACATGATCATGCAAAAGCAATATGACAATGATGGATAATAAACGGAACGATGGGAAGTTGCATGGCAATATATGTCGGAATGGCTATGGAAATGCCATAATAGGTAGGTATGGTGGCTGGTTTGAGGAAGATATAAGGAGGTTTATGTGTGATAGAGTGTATCGTATCATGGGGTTTGGATGCACCGGCGAAGTTTGCACCAACTCTCAAGGTGAGAAAGGGCAATGCACGGTACCATAGAGTCTAGCAAATTGTGGAAGGGTAAGAGTGCGTATAATCCATGGACTCACATTAGTCATAAAGAACTCATATACTTATTGCAAAAGTTAATTAGCCCTCGAAGCAAAGTACTACTACGCATGCTCCTAGGGGAAGGGTTGGTAGGAGTTAACCATCACGTGATCCCGACCTCCACACATAAGGAAGGCAATCAAAAAGTACCCCATGCTACAAATTTGTCACACAACTTTTACCATACGTGCATGCTACGGGACTTGCCAACTTTAACACAAGTATTTCTCAATTTCATAATTACCCAACTAGCATGACTCAAACATTACCACCTTTATATCTCAAGACAATTATCAAGTATCAAATTGATCATAGTGTTCAACGCACTCTATATGATAGTTTTTATTATACCCAACTTGGATGCCCATCATATTAGGACCAATTTTATAACCGAAGCAAATACCATGCTGTTCTAAAAGACTCTCAAAATAATATAAGTGAAGCATGAGAGATCAATAATTTCTAAAAAATAAAACCACCGCCGTGCTCTAAAAAGATATAAGTGAAGCACTAGAGAAAAATTGTCTAGCTCAAAAGATATAAGTGAAGCACATAGAGTATTCTAATAAATTCCGAATCATGTGTGTCTCTCCCAAAAGGTGTGTACAGCAAGGATGATTGTGGTAAACTAAAAAGCAAAGACTCATATCATACAAGATGCTCCAAGCAAAACACATATCATGTGGTGAATAAAAATATAGCTCCAAGTAAAGTTACCGATAGACGAAGACGAAAGAGGGGATGCCTTCCGGAGCATCCCCAAGCTTAGGCTTTTGGTTGTCCTTGAATTTTACCTTGAGGTGTCTTTGGCATCTCCAAGCTTAGGCTCTTGCCACTCCTTATTCCATAGTCCATCAAATCTTTACCCAAAACTTGAAAACTTCACAACACAAAACTCAATAGAAAATCTCATAAGCTCCATTAGTGCAAGAAAGCAAACCACCACTTTAAGGTACTGTAATGAACTCATTCTTTATTTATATTGGTGTTAAACCTACTGTATTCCAACTTCTCTATGGTTCATACCCCCCGATACTAGCCATAGATTCATCAAAATAAGCAAACAACACACGAAAAACAGAATCTGTCAAAAATAGAACAGCATGTAGTAATCTGTAACTTTTGAATACTTCTGGAACTGTAAATCCTACCAAAATAGGAAGTCATAGGCAATTTTTCTATTAATCTACTGCAAACATAATCAACTAAAAAGCACGTTTCTGTGATTTATTAAAATTATTCTCGTGCGTGCAAAAGTTTCTGTTTTTCAGCAAGATCACATTAACTATCACCATAGGTTATCCTATAGGTTCTACTTGGCACAAACACTAATTAAAACATAAAACCACATATAAACAGAAGCTAGATGAAATATTTATTACTAAACAGGAACAAAAAGAAAGGAACAAAAATAAAATTGGGTTGCCCAACAAGCACCTATCGTTTAACGCCCTAGCTAGGCATAAAAGCGAGAATAGATCTAAGTACTGCCATCTTTGGTATTCAATTCATAAGTGGCTCGCATAATAGATTCATAAGGTAATTTGATTTTCTTCCTAGGAAAGTGTTCCATGCCTTTCCTTAATGGAAATTGGAATATAATATTTCCTTCTTTCATATCAATAATTGCACCAATAGTTCTAAGGAAAGGTCTACCAAGAATAATAGGACATGAAAGATTGCAATCTATATCAAGAACAATAAAATCTACGGGCACATAATTCCTATTTGCAACAATAAGAACATCATTAATCCTTCCCATAGGCTTCTTAATGGTGGAATCCGCAAGGCGCATGTTTAAAGAGCAATCATCAAATTCAGGGAAACCTAACACATCACACAAAGTTTTTGGAATCGTGGAAACACTAGCACCGAAATCACACAAAGCATATCATTCATGATCTTTAATTTTAATTTTAATAGTAGGTTCCCACTCATCATAAAGTTTTCTAGGGATAGAAACTTCTAATTCAAGTTTTTCTTCATAAGATTGCATTAAAGCATCAACGATATGTTTAGTAAAAGCTTTATTTTGACTATAAGCATGAGGAGAATTTAACACGGGTTACAACAAGGAAATACAATCTATTAAAGAACAATTATCATAATTAAATTCCTTGTGATCCAAAATAGTGGGTTCATTGCTATGTAAAGTTTTGACCTCTCCAATCCCACTTTTACCAAATTTTGCATCAAGATCTAAAAACTCTGAATCATTGGGACGCCTTTTAACTAAACTTGACTCGTCTCCAGTCCCATCATTATCAAGATTCATGTTGCAAAACAAAGATTTAATAGGGGACACATCAATCACTTTTAGATCTTCATCATTATTATAATGAAAACTAGAAGAACACGCACTTACAAAGCAATCTTTCTTAGCACGCATCCTAGCGGTTCTTTCTTTGCACTCATCAATGGAAATTCTCATGGCTTTGAGAGACTGGTTGATATCATGCTTGGGTGGAATAGATCTAAGTTTCAAAGAATCAACATCAAGAGAAATTCTATCCATGTTCCTAGCCAACTCATCAATCTTAGGCAATTTTTCTTCAGGCAAAGCATTGAAATTCTTTTGAGAGATCATAAATTCTTTAACACTAATCTCAAAATCAGAGGGCATCTTATTAAAATTTCCATAAGATCTGTTGTAGGAATTACTAGGAAACGACCTAGGATTAAAGTTTCCTCTATACGTGTTGTTACCAAAATTGTTCCTACCAACAGAATTCACATCCATAGATTTATTATTATTCTCAATCAAAGTAGACAAATGCATATCATTAGGATCAAAGGAGCACTCTTATTAGCAAACAATTTCATAAGTTCATCCATCTTTCCACTTAAAACATTAATCTCTTCTATCGCATGAACTTTTTTACTGGTAGATCTTTCGGTGTGCCATTGAGAATAATTAACCATAATATTATCTAGGAGTTTAGTAGCTTCTCCTAAAGTGATTTCCATAAAAGTGCCTCCCGCGGCCGAATCTAAAAGATTTCTAGAAGCAAAATTCAATCCGGCATAATTTTTTTGTATGATCATCCATAAATTTAATCCATGAGAAGGGCAATTGCGAATCATTAATTTCATCTTCTCCCAAGATTGTGTAACATGCTCATGATCAAGTTGCTTAAAATTCATAATATCGTTTCTAAGATAGATGATCTTAGCGGGAGGAAAATACTTAGAGATAAAAGCATCTTTGCACTTATTCCACGAATCAATACTATTTTTAGGCAAATATGAAAACCAAGTTTTAGCACGATCTCTAAGCGAAAACGGAAATAACTTCAATTTAACAATATCATTATCCATGTCTTTCTTCTTTTACATATCACACAAATCAACAAAGTTGTTTAGATGAGTAGCGGCATCTTCACTAGGAGGGCCAGAGAATTGATCTTTCATGACAAGATTCAGCAAAGCAACATTAATTTCACAAGATTCAGCATCGGGAAGAGGAGCAATCGGAGTGCTAAGGAAATTGTTGTTGTTGGTATTGGAGAAATCACACAATTTAGTATTATCTTTAGCCATCGTGACAAACAATCCAACACACAAGCACACAAGAGGCAAGCGAAAAAGAGGCGAACGGGAAAGAGAGGGCGAATAAAACGGCAAGAGTGAAGTGGGGGAGAGGAAAACGAGAGGCAAATGGCAAATAATGTAATGCGAGGGATAGAGTTTCTGATGGGTGCTTGGTATGTTTTGACTTGAGCGTAGACCTCCCCGGCAACGGCGCCAGAAATCCTTCTTGCTACCTCTTGAGCATTGCGTTGGTTTTCCCTTACAGAGGAAAGGGTGATGCAGCAAAGTAGCGTAAGTATTTCCCTCGGTTTTTGAGAACCAAGGTATCAATCCAGTAGGAGGCTACACGCAAGTCCCTCGTACCTACACAAACAAATAAGACCTCGCAACCAACGCGATAAAGGGGTTGTCAATCCCTTCACGGCCACTTGCAAAAGTGAGATCTCATAGAGATAATAAGATAAGATAAATATTTTTGGTATTTTTATGATATAGATTGGAAAGTAAAGATTACAAAATAAAGTAGATCGGAAACTTATATGATGGAAAATAGACCCGGGGGCCATAGGTTTCACTAGTGGCTTCTCTCAAGATAGCATAAGTATTAAGGTGGGTGAACAAATTACTGTCGAGCAATTGATAGAAAAGTGCATAGTTATGAGAATATCTAGGCATGATCATGTATATAGGCATCACATCCGCGACAAGTAGATCGAAACGATTCTGCATCTACTACTATTACTCCACACATCGACCACTATCCAGCATGCATCTAGAGTATTAAATTCATAAGAACAGAGTAACGCATTAGGCAAGATGACATGATGTAGAGGGATAAACTCAAGCAATATGATATAAACCCCATCTTTTTATCCTCAATGGCAACAATACAATACGTGCCTTGCTGCCCCTGCTGTCACTGGGAAAGTACACCACAAGATTGAACCCAAAGCTAAGCACTTCTCCCATTGCAAGAAAGATCAATCTACTAGGCCAAACCAAACTGATAATTCGAGGAGACTTACAAAGATAACCAGTCATACATAAAAGAATTCAGAGGAGATTCAAATATTTCTCATAGATAAACTTGATCATAAACCCACAATTCATCGGATCTCGACAAACACACCGCAAAAAGAGTTACATTGAATAGATCTCCAAGAAGATCGAGGAGAACATTGTGTTGAGATTCAAAGAGAGAGAAGAAGTCATCTAGCTAATAACTATGGACCCAAAGGTCTGTGATAAACTACTCACAACTCATAGGAGAGGCTTTGGTGATGATGTAGAAGCCCTCCGTGATTGATTCCCCCTCCGGCGGAGCGCTGGAAAAGGCTCCAAGATGGGATCTCACTGGTACAGAAGGTTGCAGCGGTGGAAATAGGGTTTCGTGGTGCTCCTCGATGATTTCAGGGTATGCAAGTATATATAGGCGAAGGAAGTCGGTCAGGGGAGCCACGAGGGGCCCACGAGGGTGGGGGCGCGCCCACCCCCCTGGGGCACGCCCTCTTGCCTCGTGGCTTCCTCGTATGTTTCTTGACGTCCACTCCAAGTCTCCTGGATTGCGTTTGTTCCCAAAATATCTCTCCTAAAAGTTTCATTCCGTTTGGACTCCATTTGACATTCCTTTTCTGCGAAACACTGAAATAGGCAAAAGAACAGCAATTTGGGCTGGGCCTCCGGTTAATAGGTTAGTCCCAAAAATGATATAAAAGTGTATAGTAAAGTCCATAAACATCCAAAACAGATAATATAATAGCATGGAACAATCAAAAATTATAGATACGTTGGAGACGTATCAATCATAAAAATACCAAAAATATTTATCTTATTATTATCTCTATCAGATCTCACTTTTGCAAGTGGCCGTGAAGGGATTGACAATCCCTTTATCGCGTTGGTTGCGAGGTTCTTATTTGTTTGTGTAGGTACGAGGGACTTGCGTGTAGCCTCCTACTGGATCGATACCTTGGTTCTCAAAAACTGAGGGAAATACTTACGCTACTTTGCTGCATCACCCTTTCCTCTTCAAGGGAAAACCAACGCAGTGCTCAAGAGGTAGCAGGCTCCGGTGGTGGCGAGGGAGGCAGTGGTGGCGAGGGAGGCAGGGGCATCTCCAGTGACGACGAGGGAGGCAGTTGTGGCGAGGGAGGCAGGGGAGTCGAGGGTGGCTCCCGTGGCGCCGAGGGAGGCTCCGGTGGCGTTGATGAGGTCGCGCGACTCCGGTGGCGTTGATGAGGATGCGCGACTCCGGTGGCGTTGGGGGCGACTTCGGTGGCGTCGACGGCGCGCAGCTATGGTGGCTCCGGGGGCGTCGACGTCGGCAGGAGACGACGGCGAACTGGGGCGATGGCAAATTGGGGAGACGGCGGCGAAGTGGGGCAAGGGATTTGGGGGAGAAGTGGTGCCCGGGGGGAAACCGTTTTTGGGTTAAGTCAAACTTAGCGGTAGCGTGTTTTGCAAAACGTGCTATAGCTAAGATAGCTATAGCGATTTTTTCGAAACGCGCTACTTCTATAGCTATGTATTTTCCTTTTATTTTCTTATTTAATTTTCTGTTTCTATAGCGGGGGTCTAGGAAACGCGCTGCTGCTATATTATCTATAGCGCCTCTTATGAACAGACGCTACTGCTATGCCTTTCTTCTTTTTTTCCTTTAATTTTTTTTCTTTACATTTTATTTTTTCCTTTCTCCTTTTTCTATTTCTTTCATTTTCGTTTAATTTTCTATTTGTTTTTCATTTTATTTCAATTTCATTAGCAGTATCGCTTTTCATAGTAAACACGCTGCTACATAGATCCTAGCGGTAGCGTGGTTTTTGTAAGACCGCTACTACTATGTGCAGCCTATCGGCTTAGTAATGGGAATATTAGTACTAGCGTTTTTACAAGAACACGCGTTACCGCTACATTTTTATCTGTAGCGCCCTTACCACGCACGCGCTACTGCTATGTAGCACTAGCGCCCTTTCTTAACGCGCGCTACTGCTAAAGTTCTGTGTATAAGGTTTTCCCTAGTAGTGTCCCGGTGCCTCGGCTCCGGCTAGTAGATAGGTTAGGGTTTTAGTACTTGCAAGGATAGTACTGGAACGGACGGTGGCACTTCATCTTTGAGTCGGTTTTCCATGCTCCGATCCTCCTCGAGTTCGTCTGTCGAGATAAATTAGACATAGTTCTAATGCAGTTTCCTACTGGCTCCTCGGGGCGACGAGATTAGTAGACTGGTTCTTATGGGCATACGCACGAAGACTTCGCGACTGTGAGCGACAATGTTAGGCCGGCTGCAGAGTTGGAGCGATGACACTAGCTTGTCGGCGGCTCATTCTGGTGGCAGTAATGATCGGTTAGGTGGTACTTTTGATAACCCTTTACAATAGATATGGATACTTCCGTCGTCGAGAAAACACCAAACAAACACTCTACCCTTTGAAGAGCCAGGAACCGTCGTCAAAAGGTGTACCACCGCCGAGGTTATGCCATTAATTCTCGTCTAATGTGTCTGTAACTAATTATTTTGTAAAAATAACAAATTCTCTTGTAATGATACTGCCTCCTTTCCGGCTTATAGCAAAAAACATTGACAATTAATTGTAAGCACGTGATACACATCAGTTGACTGATATTTGAAAAAGGTCGGCCGGGACGCGAGCCATTTGAGTCAGTGTGATTGAGCGACCATTGTCGCATTGCGAGGCCCTTTGCAACACTAACGATGTCGCGAGGCCCTTTGCAATGCGGACGACATTGTGAAGCCCCTCTTTGCAACATAGATGATGTCGCGAAGCATGTTTGCAACACGAACAATGTTTACGAAGCCTGCCCGTTGCACACTCCTACGAGCGCTCTTTGCAACACGGAGGTGTTGTAAAGCCCCTATCCGACATGACCCCTGTTGTAAGCACTCCGACGATTGCTCCCTTCGTGGCACCCGGCGAGCCCCTTGCGGCGCGACGAGGAAAGGAGAGCCACACGAAGACGACCACAACTGTTGCAACCCCCTCGTTGCATCACCACCTTTGCTGCAAGATAGGCCGTGCGACGCCAACCACCGCAGCTGCAACCACCTCGTCCCAACACCGTCGTTGCTACAAGCCAGATGGGACCGTGTGATGCATACCAACGTCGATGCAAGGAGTGGGTGTCAATGCTGCAATCGTGGTCTTACGAAAGCCGTCTGCCTCGTTGTCGCACTATACAAGTGTTCTTGCTGCTGCAAGGCCCCGTGAACACCATTGGTGTCCCCAGCTTGCAACACCCAGTGCCAGCGGTGGTCCTCTTTGCAGTAGTTGGCGACAAACTTGACAGGGCTCAGGGGTCAGATTGGGAAGTGGCAACATAGGCTCCAGATTTGCAGCAACCGCTTGTGGTAGCGAGAGAGCGGGTGAGAGAGAGGAGGGCAAAGGGGATCGACTGGGGGAAGAAGATGGATCACTGGAAGATTATAGAGGATAAGGGTGTAAAAGAGAGAGAGAAAAAAGGAACATGGGCTCGGGGTTGGTAGTGGTGCGGGGACTGTGGCTGTCACCCGAGGCAGCCGGCAAAATGCCGTAGGAACCAGTTGGACGAGAGCGTTTTCCTTATTTCATCAGCAAAAGTTCAAATCATATATCACAAAAGTTATATCATTGAAAATATGTTTAAAAGATATGTATTTTCTAACATGTACTTAATATGTATTTCGTGTGTCTATCGGTTGGGTCCTTCTTATCTACAGTTATCTTAATGAGCGGTGTTTGCTGTTCTGGTACGCTGGTCCTACAGAGGCTTAGCACGACGACTTCCCAACAGACTACTACAACAATGTTTAGATGGCTTCGGTGAAAGAGGGGGTGATGATGGTTGCGCGTCTTTGCCTCGCTTCAGTGCTTGTTATCGTCGCGTATGGTCTATGGATCTGGATGTAATTTTTACTTCTGGTGTTCTTTGTACTACATGAGAGTTGATGAACTGATCGGAAATCAATGACAATTTTTTTCTTAACTAGTATGGGCCTTGTATAAATCTCTACTACTTAAAAAGAACATAAGGTTCCCATTTCACCTTTCTTCACACCACCCCTTCGTCCAACCTTCCATATATATGATAATCAATCATCTTAATTTACTTACCTTCTGAACCAATTCCACTTTAATTTACTTATCATATTTTAATCAAAATATAAGGTAATTCACCAGCATATTTGATGAACATTTATTTACACAATCGTATTATTATTTACAGGTAAATCACAAGCTAACGTATTATAATATTTATGCCCCGTTGCAACGCACGGGCATTGCTCTAGTAGACTTATAAAAAGAGCGAGTATTTTGGTGAAGAGATCTTTCTTTCATGGTACATATACAGAGTTGAGAAAAACATATACAGAGTTGAGAAAATTTCCTTCCAATTTTCCAAAATACCCCTTTGTAGCTGAAAGCGTGACCTTCTTAACCCACAAGCAAGGAACAAAGCAAAAGGCTCCTCCGCACCCAAGCTTCGGCACCAATCTTCCGCACTCTCCCCTTGCCGCCGGGATGGACGTGCAGATGGGCGAGCCGCAGGCGGCCCCTGCTCCCGCCGCCGTAGAGGCGGCGCCGGCCCCCTCCACCCTCCAACGTAAGCTCCCCTCCCGCTCCCCCAAACCCTAGGTCTCTCCTTCCCGCGCCGCAGGGTACCTCAGATTTGTTCTGACTTGCTCGTGCTCCAGATCTGAAGGAGATCGCCGCGGTGATCGAGTCGGGGTCGCTCTCCAAGGAGGTCCGCCGGATCTCCCGCGCCGTCCGCCTCACCGTCGCCCTGCGCCGCCGCCTCGCCGCCCGCGACGTCTCGGCCTTCCTCGCCTTCGCCCTCCCGGCCAACAGCGACGCATACGCCCGCCTCACTCCCCTCCTCCCCAAGGTAAAGTTCTGAGGAACCAGAGTTTTGTCATGACCCACGACTTAGTCTTTCACTGCAGTTGCTTCCATGATGATACTCTCACTGCCTCCATATAGTAGTTGCCATGCGTAATTCACAGTTTCATGTTAGCTCTGGTGGTTATTATCCTATACAAGTCAGAGTTCCGTCTTGGTTTCATTTTTGCATATACGATGGTCACATACTTGCATAGTGTGTGTACTGATCAGGGATTCAGGGTACCAAAACCTTTTGGTAACTCATTTTCCTGTTTTTTACTGGTGAATCTGATGCTGGAAAAAATTCTTCAAATAAAATCTAAAAATTATATTTCAAACGGAGGGGCAGTAATTCCTGACTGGTCTGGATTTTTTTTGGGTGAAACTGGACTCTGGAACTGATGATGGTAGCGTTTAATATGTATGGTTGCTATTCAAAATCGGTGAGG
>NC_041387.1:547533871-547553841 GCF_002162155.2 Triticum dicoccoides | reverse complement strand
CTGGAGGTGCAAGAAGAACCAGAACCAGCTAAAAAATGGACTGAGAGCAAAAAAAATCAGGCACCGGACACATAGGTGCTCCCTTTAATACGTGATTATCATCTGCACACTGCATAATTAACTCTTTGTTTAGAATCCCATACGTGATTATTTATTTATTTGCCTTCAGTTAGAAATTATGTTTTCATCGCGTGATTAAATTCTAGTCACATCATTTTTGCTTGTGTCATTCATTTGCAACTTCTGATTATTTGTTTATTTGCCTTCAGTTAGTAATTCTGTTTTCATCGTGTGACTAAATTCTAGTCGCATCATTTTTGCTTGTCGTTCATTTGCAACTTCATTTCTTCTTCTGCATGTGGGTGTTTAGATACATGGGGAAATTTGTTACCGAAGTTGTAGCAGTAGGGTGTATTTTAACGAATCTGTGTGCGTGTTATGATGATACCCACTAAACTGATTACAAGGCTGATCACCACTTACAATTTATGAGATAACTTCAGTTTGTTTAGAATCCCAGGAAGCTTGTTACATACTTAGTTAATCAGCCTTTCTTTGTGAGGAGCTGAAGATGCTCTTGAATTCTGGTCAATTTAGACTTCTGTCACCTGCTCCATAATTTAGAGAACAAAATGTTTAGATTTGCTTTTTAAAATATCATTCTATTATTCGAAACTCATTAATCCTGGTATGCATCTGTTGTTACTTTTTAGGAAGATGAAGCTGAGATGGATGTTGATGCAGCAGCTCCAGCAACTCAGATTTCTATCAAGCATGGCCTTCCTGAGATTGAAATATATTGTTCTTTGCTTGTCCTGATTTTCCTCATTGATCAGAAGAAATACGACGAGGTATATCTAATACAGTGATATATTTTGTGCAGCATATGTAGCATATTATTAAGTTAAAGTTATCCATTTGTCTCTAGGCTAAATCATGCGCAACTGGAAGCATTGCTCGTCTGAAGAACTTGAACAAGAGAACTGTTGATGTTTTGGCTTCTAGGCTGTACTTTTATTATTCGTATGTGTATGAACTTACCAACACCCTTGCGGAAATTCGTGGGTATGTCAACTTCTACATCATCCCCTACTCTAGTATTTCCTTAGATTCCATTTACCCTGTTTTGTAATTCATCGCTCATATTTGCTTCTTTGTACAGTAATCTCCTTGGGTTACATAGAATGGCAACTTTACATCACGATGAGCTTGGTCAGGTAGTTCTGTTTTCCTGGTTCTTGCTGATTAAGTGTTATGCTGTCAAATTGTGCTAATATATGGAAATGCATTGTTTTTTCATGATAACAGGAAACCCTGCTCAACCTGCTTCTCCGCAATTACCTCCACTATAACTTGTATGACCAGGCAGAGAAACTTAGGTCGAAGGCACCACGTTTTGAAGCCCATTCCAACCAGCAAGTAATTCATCTGCCTCTTCCAATCATTATCTGCACTCTAGTAATTGTATTATGTTTCAGATGCATTACACCAGTACATTTAAATTTTATGAAACTAGTTTATTTGTTAGCTATTCTTTTAAAAATGCTTTGGGGTGATTGATGTGTGAGATCTTCCTGCAGCCTAACTGATTTTATTGATACACTCAAGCAACTGTTAACATTTTTTAATACAGTTCTGCCGGTACCTCTTCTACTTGGGGAAAATCAGAACAATTCAGTTGGAGTACACTGATGCTAAAGAAAGCCTCCTGCAAGCTGCTAGGAAGGCACCGGCTGCAGCTCGTGGTTTTAGGATTCAGTGCAATAAATGGGCTATCATAGTAAGGCTGCTTCTTGGGGAGATCCCAGAGAGGACTGTTTTCATGCAGAAAGGAATGAAGGAAGCTTTGGCACCATATTTCGAGCTTACAAATGTAAGTTCCAGACTTCTTTTAAATCTCATGTTACTGTCTGGAAAGCTCTAGTCATAACATTTGAATTATTGGTGTCTAGGCCGTCAGGATTGGCGATTTGGAACTGTTTAGAGCTGTTGCAGACAAATTTGCAAGCACATTCAGTGCAGACAGGACTCACAATTTGATTGTGAGGCTCCGCCACAACGTCATTCGAACTGGACTACGCAACATCAGCATTTCATACTCGCGGATCTCCCTTGCTGATATTGCGAAGAAGCTAAGGCTAGACACTGAGAATCCTGTTGCTGATGCGGAGTGCATCGTAGCCAAGGCCATAAGAGATGGTGCAATTGATGCCACCATAGACCATGCAAATGGCTGGATGGTGTCGAAAGAAACTGGTGATGTCTACTCGACAAATGAACCCCAGGCTGCATTCAACTCCAGAATCGCTTTCTGCCTCAACATGCATAATGAAGCGGTCAAGGCCATGAGGTTCCCCCCGAATTCTCATAAGGAGAAGGAGAGTGCTGAGAAGCGCCGAGAAAGGCTCCAGCAGGAGGAAGAGCTGGCAAAGCACATGGCCGAGGAGGATGACGATGATTTTTAAGTTGGTCTGTTTTTTGAATTGTTGGTTTTAGATCCCTGAAATCACTGAGTTCTCCCCTCGAGGGAGATTTGAATCATGTAAACTTTTAACATCTTCTGTAATTCTATGTTGATCAGCACTTCATTGGACCGTAAATGTGTTTTAAGTTATCTTTTCTCTTCCTCGTCGAAACTGGGTTTGAGGATCTCTGTACCATTTGAAATCCACCTTGTCCATTCAAGACTTTTGGTATGTCTGTGCTTCCTGACATATTTGCCATCTATTTTTTTTCCTGCCCTGTTTCTTTGCGATTATGCAGTTGTTGAGTTGCCACCTTTCCCCTGTAATTGGTGGCAAATCTAACATTGTGGATCTTAATAATTGGTGCCACTCAAGAGAATATTGTGCAAATGACACGCAGTTTCCTGATGTGTAAGCTGATGTAAATCCTTCTGAAGGTGAATGAATTTCATACATTTAGCACTAAAAACTCTAGGCAACTCAAATGTACTCCCTCCATTCTTAAATATTTGTCTTTCTAGAGATTTTAACATGTGACTACATAGGGAGCAAAATGAGTGAATCTACACTTTAAAATATGTCTATATACATCCGTATGTGGTAGTCCATTTGAAATCTCTAAAAAGACAAATCCAGAAAGCACACCCAGCCTCCTCACCGCTCGCCCTTCCTGGCCATCGGATTAGTTTCTTGATGCATTCTGGACCATGCGATCTCTCTCCTGGAAGTCCTCGGCCGTTGGATCAGGCTCGAAATACTGCTACAATGAATAGTGATGAATAGTAGCTTCCATTCGGTTTTCCTTACTCGTTTTTTTACTCCGGAATTACTTTGCTGCCTCGCTGACATGTGGGGACCCTCGCTGGTGGGCCGCGCCGGTCAGCGTCTGTGTCTGCGAGCATGGCCAGTGCGTTCGTCGGCGCATCCAGATCGTGCCACCGCCTGTAAAATTTGGTGGCCACCGAGGGCATTTTAGACATTTCACGTGGTTAGGAAATATCCAATAGCAAGGGCTGAGAGCCTAGCCGTCGCTCCCTTCTGCACTCTCGCGTCACATCTCCTCCTCTCCCTCTCTCGAACCCTGACCCCGCGCTGGCACGATCCCTGCCACGCCGCCGCCACCGCTCGTCGTCGCGTCCTCTCCTCCTCCAGGCCCCCTTGGTGCGCCGTCGCCGCCGCCTGCGCTCGCCGTCGCGTCCTCTCCTCCTCCACGCCACCTCCCACCCCTCTCCAGCCAGCCTACTCCCTCCTCCCTTCCCTCCCCACTCCTTCCCATGTCCCTCGTTGCTGCACCACGCCCTCCCCCACCTTCAAAGGCAGCCTGGACCTGATCTGGAGGAAGAAGAAGAGGGCACAAGAAGAGGAGAACAAGAAAGCTTCCCCAACTTCCCCCTTCACCAAATATTTGTGATTTGTGTTGGGATCTATGGTAGGGTGCGTCGACTGCAAATTAAAATTCCTACGCGTAGAACAACCAAGAACATGTGACGGGAGATGGATCACAGTTCATTACCACTAGACGCGCAGTGCCGTGCAGCGGAAGTAGAGTTGAGGCAGCGCGTCCGCGTGGATCGTCTCCTCCTCGTCTGATCTCCCTCGAACAACCGGTCGTCCGATCCCACGTACAAGTTCGCCGGAGCGGCGCAAGTGCACCGCCTCTAACGGTATCCGCCAGTGCAGGAGGAACACCGTGCGGCGGACTTCTAGGTCCGATCACACAGTCGGCGGCGAGTGGAGGTGGCTATCCGCAACACATACAAACACTAGTCACAGCGCCGAAGCGATCAACCCCATGAGTGTGCCGCACCTCCACTTTATATAGGCGTCCGTCGCAGGCTCAACACTTGGGCCTCGCACGGACCTTAAAGCCCAAAGTCTAGTCGGCCACGTTCCTAGTCCAGTTCGGATCACATCCGACCAGTGTCCTACGAACCGACCTCGTAGGTTCCTTCCCTTAAGCGCGCGACCCCTTAGGTTCAAGTCGGCTTGTTCACAGTTCGGATCACCTCCGACCTACACGGTTGGTAGCGGCCTCTAGCAAGGCGTGCCAACCACCAAGCAGACTATGAAGCTGGTTAGGTGAACCTGTACAACGTGTCACACTTCTGTTCCCTTTGCCTCATGATATATGTTGTCGGGCTCAAGGCGAGACTGTCATCCTTGTGCTAGCCCGACCTCTTTCTCGTTCTAGTGATACCGACCACAAATTGGATTATCTCATAATCCCTGTCGCATGGCCATGCTTATCCTGGTTGGATCACACGAGGGCCCCAGAGTATATCTCTCCTGATCGGAGGGGCAAATCCCATCTTGCTCGACCATGTCTCGCAGCATGGGACTGGACAAACCCGAAACCTACCTTTGTAACTACCCAGTCACAGAGTAGCGTTTGGTCGGCCCAAAGCAAGTCTGTCACCATCCCGAGTACATGCGTCAGCTCAGGTCTTAGGACATAGAACGTATGTTGTACTAGAGACTCACAGATGACATATCGCTGCGTCTCATAGTTGGGTCTGTCCGACTCGGACCTTATCTCGACTCGGATCCGACTACGTCGAATCCGACCAGACCTTTCCAAGTCCATATTATCCGGTTAGCATCGAATGCTGCATGGCCAGTGAGACCAAGCCATCAACCGTGTCATATGCTAGTCTAGTCGGTTGCGCGTCCACACAGCCCTTTCGACTAGGGACCTTTTAGGACAGTCACCATACAATGCATAGTCCCACAAACAAGTCACATACTTGCCGATACACATCATTGATAATGTCCAAGGACTATCTTTATTCATAAACACACATAGGAAATATCATCATACATGATTGCTTCTAGGGCATATCTCCAACAGTCTCCCACTTGCACTAGAGTCAATCAAATAGACATCGAATGCCCATAGCTCTAACGTGCCCCTCATGCTTGGGTTGTGGAAGCGGCTTAGTCAACGAATCTGCAACATTTGCATCCGTGTGAATCTTGCATAACTCTACATCACCATTCTTTACGATCTTTCGTATCAGGTGATATTTCCGATCTATGTGTCTGACCTTGTGGTGATTCCTCAACTCCTTGGCTTGTGCGATGGCACCAGAATTATCATAATAAAGGTCCAACGGTTTCACCGAGGCTGGGAAAATACCAAGATCATCCAGAAAATGCCGGATCCAAACACCTTCCTTTGCAGCTTCACAAGCCGCAATGTATTCGGCTTCTGTGGTAGAATCGGCCACTGTATCTTGCTTGGAACTCATCCAGTGCACTGCTCCTCCGTTCAGGACGTACACGAATTCGGACTGTGATCGACAATCATCTCTGTCGGTTTGGAAACTAGCATTGGCATAACCCCTTACGAGGAGCTCTTCCTCACCTCCATAAACTAGGAGCATCTCTTTAGTCCTTTTTAGGTACTTCAAAATAGTCTTTACCGCTGCCCAGTGACTCTCACCTGGGTTGGCCTGGTATCTGCTTGTTAGGCTTATTGCAAAAGCAACATCAGGCCTTGTACATATCATGGCATACATGATGGATCCGATGGCCGAGGCATACGGAATCCTACTCATCCTGCTTCGCTCATCAGATGTCGAAGGACTCTGAGTCTCGCTTAGCGTTATACCATGTGAGAGTGGCAAGAACCCTTTCTTTGCCTCACTCATGTTGAACCGCTTCAACACTTTATCTATGTACGTGCTCTGGCTTAAGCCGAGCAGCCTCCTCGATCTATCTCTATAGATCTTAATGCCTAAAATATACACTGCCTCAACAAGGTCTTTCATCGAAAACTTGCCATTCAATGATTCCTTGACCGAGTTCAACATCGAAACATTATTTCCGATCAGTAGTATGTCGTCCACATACAAGATCAAAAACACTATCGAGGTCCCACTTAACTTCTTGTATAAACAAGAGTCCTCTTCGCTTTTGATGAAACCGAGACCAGTGACGACCTCATCAAAACGAATGTTCCAACTCCGAGATGCTTGCTTCAACCCATAAATGGATCTCTTGAGCTTGCATACCTTACTAGTGCTAGTCGGATCGACAAAACCCTCGGGCTCTATCATATACACGTCCTCGGTTAAATTTCCATGTAGGAAAGCCGTTTTGACATCCATCTGCCATATCTCGTAATCGAAATATGCTGCTATAGCTAATATGATCCTCACCAATTTTAGCATCGCTACCGGCGAGTAAGTCTCGTCGTAGTCAATTCCTTGAACTTGTCCATAACCTTTAGTGACAAGCCGAGTTTTGTGGATCTGAACATTTCCGTCCACATCGGTTTTCTTCTTAAAGACCCATTTGCAACCAATGGCCGTTACGCCAGGCGACGGATCAACCAAGTCCCAGACTTGATTCTCATCCGTGGTTCGGAATCTGGGCTCACCATCCATGCCTCGGAATCTGGGCTCACCATCGCTTCCGCATACGTGGCCGGCTCGTTGCTTTCTAGCAACAATACATCACACACTCTGCGCAATCTTTCCGACCTCCGTGGTTCCGGTGCCGCTTCCACTACGGGTTCCCTGACTGACTCCGGTATGATCTCATCACCAGCCGAGCCATCCCCGAGTGGTCCCCGAATTTCTTCGAGTCGAACCGTCCTCCCACTGGCCTCCCGACTGAGAAACTCTTTCTCAAGGAAAACCCCGTTCTGAGCAACAAACACTTTGTTCTCTTCCTGGTTGTAGAAGCTATATCCCAAGGTTTCCCTTAGATATCCCACGAATATGCATTTATCCGATTTAGGTGTAAGCTTGTCTGACATAAGTCGCTTGAAAAATGCTTCACAACCCCAAATCTTTAGAAAAGACAAACTGGGACTCTTCCCGGTCCACATCTCATGTGGTGTCTTATCTATGAATTTTGATGGTACCCTGTTAAGTGTGAAAGCTGTAGTTTCTAGAGCGTATCCCCAAAATGACAAGGGTAAATCCGATTTGCTCATCATAGACCGGACCATGTCGAACAAGGTCCTATTCCTCCATTCTGACATGCCATTTCTCTGTGGCGTACCCGGAGGTGTGAGCTAAGGTACCATACCTCGACTTTTCAGATGATCATCAAACTCCTGACTCATGTACTCACCTCCACGATCAGATCGCATAAGCTTTATAGTCTTGCCAAGCTGATTCTCAACCTCGTTCTAAAACTCTTTGAACTTTTCAAAAGTTTCCGACTTGTGCCTCATCAAATAGATATATCCATATCTACTCAAGTCGTTGGTAAAAGTCACGAAGTACTGATAGCCACCTCTGGCAGTTGTGCTCATTGGACCAAACACATCACTGTGTATAAGCTCCAACAGCTCGGACGCCCTCTCACAACTCTTTGCGAAAGGAGACTTAGTCATCTTGCCGAGCAAGCATGATTCACATGTCTCGAACGACCCGAAGTCAGACGAAGTTAGGAGCCCATCATCATGGAGCTTCCTCATGCGTTTCAGACTAATGTGTCCAAGCCGGCAATGCCAGAAGTATGTCAGATTTATCTCATTAGGCTTATGCCTCTTGACATTCACGTTATAGACTGGTTCTTGTTCTAGATTCAATATAAATAGCCCATCAATAATGGGTGCATAGCCGTGGAACATACCACTCAAAAATATCGAACAACCATTGTCCTTTAAATTGAATTCATAACCTTGACTCATCAAACATGAGGCAGAAATAATGTTCTGACTAAGTGCAGGAATGTAATAACAATTATTCAATTCCATAATGAATCCGGAAGGAAGATGGAGCTGCATCGTGCCGACCTCCAACGCAACAACTCTTGCTTTGTTGCCGACCCTGATGTCAATCTCCCCTTGTGCCACACGCCTAGTTCTTACCAGCCCCTGCATCGAGTTGCAAATATGAACAACCGATCCGGTATCAAATACCCAAGAGCTACTAGGAATGTCAGTAAGGTAAATGTCTATAACATATGTAACAAGTGTACCTTTGCCTGAAGCAGCATTCCCGGCCTTCTTGCCATGCTCTGCAAGCCACTTGCTATAGTTCCTCTTCCAGTGACCGGTCTCCTTGCAGTGAAAGCAAACTGTCTTCGAGTCCGGTCCAGACTTTGGCGCAACGGCGGAGGTTACCGTCTCTGTGCCCTTTGCCTTAGCCTTTTTCTTGGACCAACTCTTCTTGAACTTAGCCAATTTCCGCACCATCAACACTTGATGCGTGCCTTTCTTAATATCCTGCTCTGCCACTTTGAGCATCCCATGCAATTCAGTGAGCTTCTTATCCATGCCATGCATATGATAGTTCAAAATGAACGTCCCATAGCTGTGCGGAAGAGAACCCAGACAACATCAGTAGCCAGCTCATCCAAGAGCGGGAAGCCCAAATGATCCAAAGCTTGCATATATCCGATCATCTTGATCACATGTGGGCTCAGTGGATCACCTTCCTTAAGCTTGCAATCCATCAAGGATCGCCAGACGTTGAACCTTTCGGTCCTAGCCTGTGTCTGAAACATGCTCTTGAGACTCTCGATCATATCATAAGCCTCAACATTTTCGAAATGCTGTTGCAAATCAGGCTCCATACAAGCCAGCATCAGACAACTGATCTCCGTTGATTCATCAATGAGTTTCTGGTAGGCATTCTTAGTTGTGGCATTAGCATTATCAGCAGGTTCCTCTGGAAGTGGATCCTCTAGAACATGTTCCTTTTTATCATGCTTGAGAACAATTCTCAGATTTCTATACCAGGTGGTAAAGTTTGTTCCATTCAGTTTATCCTTTTCCAGAATTGATTTCAATGCAAAGTTGGGTTGAGCAGGTGGTGCCATTGATCTACAACAGAAAATATGCAATCACTAAGCAATGTGTTTATGTAGAGTAATTCGCCTAAACAGAAATACTCCCACTGAAGTCAGCATCCCTCTGCAAACTCTCAGTGATTCAGGATCCGACTAGCGCATGCGACTAGTGAGCTTTAGCATCACTGCTAGCCAACATACCTATCCGGTAAGCAACTCCTTGCTAATCGTATCTCTATACGACTCCTGTCGGTCGGGAAGGTATCTTATACCCCGGCTCCCAACCTTCTTTGCCACAAGGCCCAAAACCGTTTTGATAGCCTCGTCAAGTTAACCTGATGCAGTGCATGTCCATGTCCGACACGAACCCTTCAGTTCAAGGACACCTAGCAGCACCCCAATTTTATGATCCCACTACTAGACGTACTTGACGTGCGAAGGTGCAACATTGGGAATGGCAATTTACTTGATATTCATGAGGGATCTTTCTACCATTCAAACATGCATAGAAACAAAGAAGCATAACAATCACAAATAAACACATATTGTGAAATAGTATGGCTCCTTCATGGACGTTCTTCCAGGTTGGCTCCAACTCCGATGGCCATCTAGGAACTCCATCTTGTTTGTCACGCCGGGACGCCAAGCCACCAACCTGATCTCTGTTATTCAACTACTACGACTAGTAATGAATTTTACATAGAGTCACAAGTCGACACGCAGGTCGTTATACAATATAATGACAACACTTTGGCTCCTGCCGGCTGACAAACATGACACGCAGGCCACGTATAAATTACACACATGCATCACATACACATGAGCCATACTATTTACATCAAACCTGCAAAACAAAGTTATGCATAGAATCGCATTCTACCGGTTTGTGTGTCGGGTACGAAATACACGGCGCTACGCACACGGTGGTCCCGCTAGCCGGTTAGTGGGCGGGGTTCGAAGGGGCAGCGCCCCTCGCGGGTGCGGGCAGCGCCCGATGTTTTTGAAAATCACAGATCACATCTGAACTCCGATCACGCCGAATTCTCTGATCTGACCGATCTTATCGATCATCGCGAATCCGATTCGGATTTACGTTTCACTGTTAACCCTGATGGCGGATAACCGACCGGTAGGGGTAGATCGTGTCACGACCTCATCGATCCCGATTTACAGAAAGCATAGCCTCAACGATCCCCATGTGCAGTTGATCACATCAACCGTGCACATAGTCGATCTTATCAACGACAACAAATCTCATCTGCCGCCTCCACATATCTAATATGCATACGATCTGAATTCAAATCCTATAGCAGAGGCTCTGATACCACTGTTGGGATCTAAGGTAGGGTGCGTCGACTGGAAATTAAAATTCCTACGCATAGAACAACCAAGAACATGCTACGGGAGATGGATCACAGTTCATTACCACTAGACGCACAGTGCCATGCAGCAGAAGTAGAGTTGAGGCAGCGCGTCCGCGTGGATCGTCTCCTCCTCGTCCGATCTCCCTCGAATAGCCGGTCGTCCGATCCCACGTACAAGTTCGCCGGAGCGGCGCAAGTGCATCGCCTCTAACGGTATCCGCGCATGCAGGAGGAACACCGTGCGGCGGACTGCTAGGTCCGATCACACAGTCAGCGGCGAGTGGAGGTGGCTATTTGCAACACATACAAACCCTAGTCGCAGCGCCGAAGCGATCAACCCCATGAGTGTGCCGCACCTCCACTTTATATACGCGTCCGTCGCAGGCTCAACACTTGGGCCTCGCACGGACCTTAAAGCCTAAAGTCTAGTCGGTCACGTTCCTAGTGCAATTCGGATCACATCCGACCAGTGTCCTACGAACCGACCTCGTAGGTTCCTTCCCTTAAGCGCGCGACCCCTTAGGTTCAAGTCGGTTTCTCACAGTTTGGATCACCTCCGACCTACACGGTTGGTAGTGGCCTCTAGCAAGGCGTGCCAACCACCAAGCAGACTATGGAGCTGGTTAGGCGAACCTGTACAACGTGTCACACTTCTGTTCCCTTTGCCTCATGATATATGTTGTCGGGCTCAAGGCGAGACTGTCATCCTTGTGCTAGCCCGACCTCTTTCTCGTTCCAGTGATACCACCGGATTATCTCATAATCCCTGTTGCATGGCCATGCTTATCCTGGTCGGATCACACGAGGGCCCCAGAGTATATCTCTCCTGACCGGAGGGGCAAATCCCATCTTGCTCGACCATGTCTCGCAACATGGGACTGGACAAACCTGAAACCTACCTTTGTAACTACCCAGTCACGGAGTAGCGTTTGGTCGGTCCAAAGCAAGTCTGTCACCATCCCGAGTACATGCGTCAGCTCAAGTCTTAGGACATAGAACGTATGTTGTACTAGAGACTCACAGATGACATATCGTTGCGTCTCATAGTTGGGTCTGTCCGACTCGAACCTTATCTCGACTCGGATCCGACTACGTCGAATCCGACCAGACCTTTCCAAGTCCATATTATCCGGTTAGCATCCAATGCTCCATGGCCAGTGAGACCAAGCCATCGACCGTGTCATATGCTAGTCTAGTCGGCTGCGCGTCCACACAACCCTTTCGACTAGGGACCTTTTAGGACAGTCACCATACAATGCATAGTCCCACAAACAAGTCACATACTTGCCGATACACATCATTGATAATGTCCAAGCACTATCTTTATTCATAAACACACATAGAAAATATCATCATACATGATTGCCTCTAGGGCATATCTCCAACAATTTGATCATAGAGGTGAGATTCCCCATCATCTATGAGCTCTTATCCTCTGTAAGTGATGATTCTTGGAGAATAGGGCTAGGATTAGGAGCCCTAGGTGAGGGAACTAGGGGGGTGGGATCATTGTTGCTGCTGTTCTTTGGTATTCAGATTCAGAAATCAGCAATTTTGAGTTCCTAGATGGCAAAATGAGAGGAGGAGCATGTGGAATGTTTTGTAGGTGTTGTTCCCACGATCGTTTTGAGTGGTCATTCACTCAATTTGGTTCATCTGTTTAGCTGTGGTGATAAAAACAAGTTGCTGGGAATCATTGTTGCTGCTGTTCTTAGGTATTCAGATTCAGAAATCAGTAATTTCGAGTTCCTAAATGGCAAAATGAGAGCAGGAGCATGTGGGATGTTTTGTAGGTGTTGTTCACACGATCATTTTGAGTGGTCATTCACTCAATTTGGTTTAGCCGTTTAGCCGTGGCGATAAAAACAAGTTGCTGGCTGTTTCTGCAAAGCAGTAATTTTCTCATAGCTTTTGTCTATAGTGTTTCATGATATTTGAGGGTTCATAAATTGGTGTTATACAATGGTATGGCTACCTGGTACCTTATAGTTCATAGATCAATTCCATTTACTTGATTCCCATGAGTATTTTTGTTACTATGAACTTCCAAAGACGGCTACTCAATATTTCTGAATATGAGTACAGCAGAGCAGTTTTTGCCGTTTTCTGATGTGCAGGTGCTCATCTAGGGTTGTGTTGTTTTTCAGGGATCTATTTAGGGTTTGCTTGCTGGTCCATCCTGGTCAGGGTCTGTTTCTGCTCTTGGCTGCTGGGCTGTATGTCGTGCCATTGCTGGTGCTCGAGGTTGCTTTACTGGTCTCCTTGGAGGTGATTCTTTACTCTCGCCTAGCCTCCTCTATGTCTTTCGAGGTTGTTGGGTTCATGAAGAAAGTGTTCAGAGGATGTAGCTCTTATAGCATATCACATAGAAAGTGTGCAAAGGGCGTGGCTCTCGTAGGTTAGTCGATCTTGTGCAGATTTTATCGTCTGTGGTTTCTTTAGTTCAGGCATGGATGAACATCAAGATGCAGAAAAGGAATATAGGCTTGACTTTGGTTTTATTAGGTTTCTTAAAAATTGAGTTTGACTTTAGTTAAGGCAAGTATGAGCATGAGTATCTAATTGTGTTTGATTTACCTATTCAGTGAAGTTGAATCGGTGCTCTGGAGATGTCATGCCTAGGTTACTGCACATGGATAAGAGTTGTTATATTCCGTTACAATGATGGAGATATCTAGCATCTTTTAAAAATAATGTTACAATATTGGTTGGTTTTGGTTATTAATCCTGAATCAGAAACTCATAAAATATAAAACATCTTCATCTGGTTGTATTTAAATATCTACTTTACTGCGGCAGATGCTATATGCTGGGTTGATCTCCATCGCCTGTAGCTTTTAGATGTACTTTATGGATCGGGTGTGTTCTCTTCGGGGTGGTTATCTGATGGTCGTCTTCTCCTGAGTCGGGTTGATATGCATTCAGGTTGTTGTGCATGTATACTATGATTAGTGGCTGGTTGTAATAACTCGTGGATATTCATCGTTCTTTTATTCAATGTGTATCTTATCCTTTGACTGGCCATGTTACTGGTACATGGGTATAATGTAAGATGGTTTATGCACTTGAATGCCTGATGTTATGCTATGTAGGGTTATATCGGTCCTTCTTCTAATGTTATGTGTGTTGCTTCTTATTTGCCCAGCGTTCTGGTATGACGTTGTTTGGTCATTGACATGGCACGTGCCCCGGTTGTGGCTCGTGGTCAAGGTGCATTTGAAGCTGTCGCTGGGTCGGTAGGTGGTCGTGGGTGTGGCCGTGAGCGGGATGCTGCTGGTCGTGGATGTTCTAATACTGGGTGTGCCCCTGTTTCTGATTGTGTTGCTGGCCGTGCGGATGCTACTCGTTGGGTGCCTGTCACTGGAGCCGAGCCTATCACCAGGCGTCGGGGTTCTGCTCGGCGGGTGCCTGCCGCTGGAGCCCAGCATGTTGCAGGCGTCGGGGTGCTGCCCGTCCGGTGCCTGATGTTGGGGTTCAGCCTGTCGCCGGTCGTGGGGGTGCTGCTCGGTGAGTGCCTGCCACTGTAGACTAGCCTGTCGCCGGGCATGGGTGTGCTGCTCGGTGGGTGCCTGCCGCTGTAGACCAGCCTGTTGCCGAGCGTGGGGGTGCTGCTTGGCCGGTGACTGGCACCGACCATGCTGTTGGAGTTGGGGCTTATGTCCCTGCTCGGCGGGTGTCTGGCGCTGGGATTGCTAGGCGTTACGTGTCGCGGCAGCCTATTCGGTTTCCTCCTCGCAGGCGTACATGTAAGTCTCTGTCCGTAGTTTTTCTTCCTTCTTTTGTCTCTTAGGGTGCTCTACCAATTACTTCATTTCTGCGTTGTTTATGACGTGGTAGGTGATGGTTGGTTTCCTTTTCTGAGCTCGGCCGTGGTGGCTGCAAATCACAGAAAATGGAAAGGGTGCATTGAGTTTCGGCGTGGTCACTACGAAGGTGTGTGCGAGTTCTTAGTTTGTTGTTAGTTGTTGTCGTTTAGGTGTGTGGTGCCTTGCCTGTTTCTGCATGTTCTGTTAGAACATGTCGCCGATGGCACCTTGCCGAAGGATTGGCATGGTGTCATGGTTCTAAGCCTGACAGTAGAGTGGGGGGTAGGTATGGAGAGGCAAGGTCCTAGCTATGGAGAGGTTGTAAACACCAGGGATGTACGAGTTCAGGCCCTTCTCGAAAGAAGTAATAGCCCTACGTCTCGGAGCCCGGAGGCGGTCGAGTGGATTATGAGTATATGAGTTACAAGGTGCCGAACCCCTCTACCTGTGGAGGGGGGTGGCTTATATAGAGTGCGCCAGGACCCCAGCCAGCCCACGTAGGAGAGGGTTTAAGGTGAGTTAAGTCTGGGGCGTTACTGGTAACGCCCCACATAAAGTGTCTTTACTATCATAAAGCCTACTTAATTACAGGCCGTTGCAGTGCAGAGTGCCTCTTGACCTCCTGGTGGTCGAGTGAGTCTTCATGGTCGAGTCCTTCAAGTCAGTCGAGTGAGTCCCTCGTTGGTCGACTGGAAGGCGACCTCTTCTAAGGGTGTCCTTGGGAAAGGTACTTAGATCAGGTCCATGACCCTACCCTAGGTACATGACCCCATCATTAGCCCCCGAATGGATTGAGGCTTCGAGTGAGGAAGGAGTTGATGTTGTTTCTGATTAACCTTTGCACACTGGTCGTGCGTTATTCTGGACCAAAGAATCTCTTCGTCGATAGTGAGCAACTTGTCTTCAGTCGACTCGATCCATTCTCTTCTTTCGTCGAGTGATCTTTCGGGCTTCGACGATCTCCGAGCGACGGATCGCGGGAAACCCCGCGTCTGACAGACCGATCTGCCGTTCGCGGATTCCGCGGGATGCGAAATTTGGGGACGCGCGCGAAGCGGAGCGGACCGCGGCGTTCGGATGGGACGGGACATAGACGCCTCGATCTCCGCGCCGCTTCCTTCGCCACGTATCCCGTCTGCATAACTGTTCCTGGATATGATTAGATCGACCGGGCCCACCTGTCATCCACTCGGAAGGGACCTTATAAATGCGCCCGGCGAGGATTTTTTGTACTGTGCCTCAGCATTCTCTCTCTCTCTGCTCCCTTCGCCCCCGTCCAGCGCGCTCGCTCTCGCCTCCGCACAACTTCCCCTCGCGCATCTCGCCGGCAACCATGGCCAAGGAGAAGACGGCGGCGCTGGAACACGCGAAGAAGGCGTCGGCGTCGGAGAAGGCGAAGGGGAGATCTACCAGCCGCGGCGGGTCTTCGTCCAGATCCCGCCTGCCGAAGGGCTGGGTCCAAGGAGACTGGATCCAGTCGACCATCACAGAAAAAGACCTCCTCGACATGGCCAACGAGGGCTTGATCCCTCATGGAGCTGCGAGGCTTCCGGGGAAGGAGTGGCAGCCCCAGCCAGAAGAGGTTGAGTGCGTGCTCTTGGCCACCCATGTTGATCGTGGATTTTCTTTGCCGCCGAGTATTTTCTTCCGTGGCTTCTTGAATTTCTTTGGAGCGCAGCTCCACCACTTTACCCCAAATTCTGTCGCCTATCTTGCCGCGTTCGTGTCCATGTGTGAGGGTTTCCTGGGCTGTCGACCGCACTGGGGTTTGTTCAAGCATATATTCACGTGTCGCTCTCAGACCGTGAAGAAGGCGAGCCCAGGCGATGAAAGAACCCGAGTAGTCCAAATGTGTGGGGGTCTGGGGATCCAGGTGAGGAATAAGAGCACCTTCCCGCCCATGACCTTTCCCGAGTCAGTCAGAGGCTGGCAGTCGACCTGGTTCTACTGCCAGGACCAGTCGACGCCGGGGCAGTCGAGTGGACTCCCTCAGTTTACCATGGACCGAGTGAACAAGCCCTCCTCTCTGAAGTTGATTCCGAAGGAGAAAGCTGACGTGAAGATGTTGATGGAGCGCGTGGTGCAGTTGGTTTGGGAGGGGGTGACGGGCATGGATCTCCTGGAGGTCTTCCTTAGGCGTCGCATCCAGCCCCTTCAGTTCCGGAGCCACTGCATGTGGTTGTACTGTGGGACTGAAGACGAGACTCGAGTCCATCCAGAAGCAGTCGACGATGTCACTCTGGAAAGATGGATGGCAGCCGTTACCGGAAACAAGGATAACCCACGCGGAGCCAGAAGGATTCCTCCACTCGACCACAACAGCGATCCAAACAAGGTACGCTTGCTCTGCTCTCCACTGTGTTCTTGTCACATTCATTTCTATTTATCCTGCCGACTGGTCGATTGATCCTTGTCTTGATATCTGCTAGGCCCTCACCGAGCTGTACTCGATGCCCAATGGGGCACAAGCTCCGACTGAGGAGGGTGAGGCGAGTGGGGGCGAGAGCCAGGAGGAGGAGGAATGGGACTCAGACGTTGCTGAGGATGATGATGACGATGATGATGATGATGGTGATGAAGATGACGTTGAAGACGAGGAAGAAGAGGAGGAGGAGGTCGTACCACCGCGCTCAGAAAGGCGGTCGAAGCTTGTCCACGACCCTTCAACTGAACGTGGCAAGGGGGTTGCGACCGTTGCTCAGTCGACCAAGCGCCCTCGGACCACCTCTCCGGTGCCGACTGAAAAGGCACCGAAGCAGCCCAGGGCGGCCTCGTCGAAGCCGATCAAGCTCCTGCCGAAGATGAAGGTGTCCATCCCCACCATATCAGGGTAATCGTGCTGCTTAAGTCTTCTTATTTTGTGTGAACTTTGTCTCTGGTTGACGCTGAAGTTAGTCGACTGATTCTTTGGAGTTGCAGTGCTGCTACTTCTGAGACCTCAGCCCGGGCTGATGACCATGAGATGGAGGACGCAGCAACTTCAAAACCAGGTACTATATTCTTAACGCTGTTTTTAGTCGACTGACTCGCGATCTCTGATCCCGATTCTTCTCCGTAGCTCCACCCAATGCTGTTATTAATCTCCCTGATGATGATGAGGATGAGGAACCGCTGAAGCGCAGAAGGAGTAGGAAAGCGTCCGCCAGCAAGGTGCCCCAGGATGTGACGGCGCCTGAGATTCTGATTGCGGAGGAAGAGAACACCACTCGACACACGGTGTCCTTCGCAGATCCACTGACGAGTGCTCAGCAGCCCTCCCTCTTCACGACGCACCACGTCCCAGAGGACCAAGCTGGCGCGGCGAAGGAGGCGATACGCCAGGCAGGAATCATGATGGAGCAGTTGAAGACCATCCGAGATGCGAGCCAGGCAGCTTATGACGCCAGTTCTGCCCTCCAAAGCAATGTTCAGGTCAGTCGACCACCGTTTGTTCTGTTGGATATGCTACCAAAAACTTTTTCCTTTCCGGAATTTATAGTAGTCACCCACTGGGTTTGTCGATTAAACTCCGTGTTAGCGGGGGCACGCTGAGTGCACCCGCTGGGTGTAGTCCCCAAGGCTAAGGTCGACTGCTGGCAGTCGGCCTTAGGCTTTATGATGTCAATCTTTCTGTCAGTCGACTATGTCGACTGGATTTCACAAACCGGTGGGGGCACGCTGAGTGCACCCACTGGGTGTAGTCCCCGAGACTGTGGTCGACTGCTTGCAGTTGATTACAGTCTTAAAGAATACATCTCTCTTTTTTTTTGAGGTCGACTGGTCGACTTTATCTTCAACAGGATTAGTGGGGGCACGCTGAGTGCACCCACTGGGTGTAGTCCCCGAGACTACAGTCGAATGCTTGTATTCGGCTGTAGTCTTAGAAACGTGTGATTTTTCCTTTTTCACTCGGAAGTGAATTATATTTGACATTTAGTCGATTGGTTCTTCGCAGAACTCCTGTGATCTTGTGGCTCGCTGCTCTGAGCTGGAAAACAAGCACACTCAACTCGAGCTGAGCTTGAAGCTGGTTCAGGAGAAGCTGACGAAGGCAAAGGAGGAGACCGAAGGTATGTTTGGTGAGACCCTGACGACTGCTTTTCCCCTTGCTTGTTTCAAAATCTGATCTTGCTGTAACTTGCAGGTAAGGTAAGGGAGGCCCAACAGAAGAAAGACCTCGAACTAGCTGAGAAGATCAAGCTTGCTGACGAGAAGTTAGCTTCAGTCAACAAGCTTGAACAAGACAATACCAATCTGAAAGCTGCTCTTGGGATCGCCAACAAGGAGGTCAGTCGACTAAAAACTGATAAAGCTGCCCTGACCGACCAAGTCAGTAAGTTGACTGGGAAGAAAAATGATCTGGAGGCCTTCCTGAGTGGTCTTGCCAAGAAGCTGTTTCTTATGCTTGAAGGTAAACCTCTATGCTCGGCAAACATTTCCAATCGTGGTTTTTCCAGTCGACCATCCCCTTGACTCAGTGATCATCCTTGCAGAATTTTGCCAAAACTTTGAAGAAGAAACTAGCCGGCTGGAGCCAAACCTCGACCCCGTCAATTCTCCGGTGAACAACGAAGTTGCCATGGATGTTTTCCGACTGGAGTCTCGTGTTGCAGCTGTCGTGGACTATCTCGCAAGGCTGAAGGTCGCCACATCTCGCATCGACTCGACGCTTTGGCCTGAGGAGACACTTCAGAATGACCTTGAGTCGCTGATGGCCCGCTTGAACACGATCCCTGGTCGAGTGCAGGAATGGAAGAAGTCCTCGGCTCGGTGTGGTGCAGATGTTGCTCTGTGTCTGGCCCGAGTCCACTGTAAAGATGCACAGGAAGAGAAGCTGGCGGCCCTTCGGGTGGCCAACACCAAGAAACATTACTTCAGGTCCTTTATGGAAACTTTCCTTGCGGCTGCCACTCGGATCGCCGACGGAATTGACCTTGATGAATTCGTTGCACCTTCCAGCCCTCCACAGGAGGGGTAAAAAACTTCTTCTGGCTCGACGCTTTAAATTTGCCTCGGTATGCCGAGTGGAATTGTAACCGATAAACCTTAACAGGCTTAACGCCTGAGCACTTTCGGTTCCTTTAGATATCGATTCAAACTTGAATTTGGTGCTTGAATACGATTGCTTTTGGCTCGAAACATCTTTTGCAGGTTCAAAGCAAGGCGTCTTTACTGCAATCGACTTATTCTTTAGTCCACTTAGGCGAGCACTGGGCTGCGGCTAAGCCTCCGAGTGGAAGCCCGGCTTACCACTCAGTAGGATTTCTATAGCTTAGGCGAGCACTGGGCTGCAGCTAAGCCTCCGAGTGAGGGGTTTACTCTTCACTCGGTAGGATTTTGACAACTTAGGCTAGTGCTTGGACTGCAGCTAAGCCCCCGAGTGAAAGTCTGGCTTACCACTCGGTAGGATTTTGATAACTTAGGCGAGTGCTTGGACTGCAGCTAAGCCTCCGAGTGAGAGGTTTGCTCTTCACTCGGTAGGATTTTTGTAACTTAGGCGAGTCCTTGGACTGCAGCTAAGCCCCCGAGTGAGAGGTTTGCTCTTCACGCGGTAGGGTTTTTGTAACTTAGGCGAGTCTTTGGACTGCAGCTAAGCCCCCGAGTGA
>NC_041387.1:547521409-547533711 GCF_002162155.2 Triticum dicoccoides | reverse complement strand
GGTAGGGTTTTTGTAACTTAGGCGAGTCCTTGGACTGCAGCTAAGCCCCCGAGTGAGAGGTTTGCTCTTCACTCGGTAGGATTTTTATAACTTAGGCAAGTGCTTGGACTGCAGCTAAGCCTCCGAGTGAGAGGTTTGCTCTTCACTCGGTAGGATTTTTACAAACTTAGGCGAGTCCTTGGACTGCAGCTAAGCCTCCGAGTGAGAGGTTTGCTCTTCACTCGGTAGGATTTTTTACAACTTAGGCGAGCACAGCGCTGCAGCTAAGCCCCCGAGTGGAAGTCTGGCTTACCGCTCGGTAGGATTTTGATAACTTAGGCGAAACAGATTCGCAGCTAAGCCTCCGAGTGGGAGTCTGGCTCACCACTCGGTAGGATTTTTACAAACTTAGGCGAAACGGATTCGCGGCTAAGTCACCCACTGAGGGGGAATTTTATTGGACAAAAATAAAAAGTGACAAAAATTATGGAGGAACTATGACACTATTATTTTGAGGTCCATGAACTACAGAAGTACTTTATTGCAACTCATCCGAGTGATAAAACTTAAGTATAAAATGGGCGGAGTAGTTCCGCGTTCCAAGCTCGGGGCTCGTCGATATTATGCTCGACGTTGTAAAGACGGTACGCCCCGTTGTGGAGAACCTTGGTGACGATGAAGGGACCTTCCCAAGAAGGAGCAAGCTTGTGTGGTTTGTGCTGATCCACTCGGAGAACTAAATCTCCTTCCTGGAAGGCTCGACCTCTCACATTTCTGGCGTGGAAACGACGCAAATCTTGTTGGTAGATGGTCGACCGGATCAGAGCCATCTCCCTTTCTTCCTCTAAAAGGTCGACTGCGTCCTGCCGCGCTTGTTCAGCCTCTGCTTCATTGTAGATTTCAACTCGAGGAGCATTGTGGAGAAGATCACTCGGCAAGACTGCTTCAGCTCCGTAGACCAAGAAGAATGGAGTTCTTCCGGTCGACCGATTAGGTGTGGTCCGCAGCCCCCAAAGCACTGAGGGAAGTTCGTTGACCCAAGCTCCAGCTGCGTGTTTGAGATCACGCATCAGTCGGGGCTTCAAACCCTTAAGAATCAGTCCATTAGCTCGCTCTGCTTGTCCATTCGACTGCGGATGGGCGACTGAAGTGTAGTCGACCCGTGTGCCTTGGGAGTTACAGAAATCTCTGAATTCCTCCGAGTCAAAGTTCGACCCATTATCCGTAATGATGCTGTGCGGGACTCCATATTTGAATATTAGTTCCCTGATGAAGCTAACAGCAGTACCGGTGTCAAGGTTCTTGATTGGTTTAGCCTCGATCCACTTGGTGAACTTGTCGACTGCCACCAGTACATGCGTGAAGCCGCTTCGTCCTGTTCTCAAAGGACCGACCATGTCCAATCCCCATACTGCGAAAGGCCAGACGAGTGGGATGGTCTTCAGAGCCGATGCAGGCTTGTGCGACATATTCGAGTAGAACTGACATCCCTCGCACTTATCCACTATCTCTTTTGCCATCTCATTCGCCTTTGGCCAGTAAAATCCGGCTCGGTATGCTTTGGCCACGATGGTCCGAGAGGACGCATGATGACCACAGGTTCCCGAGTGGATATCATTGAGGATGAGTCGACCTTCTTCTGGTGTTATGCACTTCTGACCAACTCCAGTCGCGCTTTCTCTGTATAATTGTCCTTTGATTACGGTAAAGGCCTTAGATCGACGGACGATCTGTCGAGCCTCTTCCTCATCCTCCGGAAGCTCTTTTCTCAGGATATACACGACATATGGAACTGTCCAGTCGGGAATGACCACCAAGACCTCCATGATCAAGTTGACCACCGTTGGGACTTCAACCTCAGTCGAATCTGTGGCACTCTTGGGCTGTGGAGTTTCTTCGGTGAAAGGATCTTCTTTGACTGACGGAGTGCGTATATGCTCCAAGAACACACCACTCGGAATGGCTTCTCTCTTGGAACCTATCTTTGCTAGATCATCAGCTGCTTGATTTTTCAGTCGGGGTATATGATGGAGCTCCAACCCCTCGAACTTCTTTTCCAGCTTCCTCACTGCACTGCAGTATCCAGTCATGGCTGGGCTTCTCACGTCCCACTCTTTCATCACCTGGTTGACCACTAAATCCAAGTCGCCATAGACCATCAGGCGACGGACGCCGAGTGAAATGGCCATGCGCAACCCATATAAGAGGGCCTCATATTCTGCCTCATTGTTGGAGGAATCAAAGTGAATCTGAAGCACATATCTGAGCTTATCTCCTCTGGGGGAAACCAGGACAACCCCAGCACCGGAACCATTCAACATCTTAGAGCCATCAAAGAACATGGTCCAATGCTCCGAGTGAACTTCAGTCGGCTGCTGCTATTCAATCCACTCGGCGAGGAAATCTGCTATTGCCTGGGACTTAATGGCTCTCTTTGCCTCAAACTTGATATCAAGGGGAAGAAGTTCAATCGCCCATTTGGCCACTCGACCAGTTGCATCTCTGTTGTGCAAAATCTCTGATAGTGGAGCGTCGCTGACGACTGTGATGGAATGATCAGAAAAATAATGAGCAACCTTCTTTGTGGTCATGTATATTCCATACACAAGCTTCTGATAATGAGGATATCTCTGCTTGGATGGAGTCAAGACTTCAGACAAATAATACACTGGGCGCTGAACTTTGAGAGCTTTTCCTTCTTCTTCCCGCTCGATCGTAAGCACAGTACTGACGACTTGTCCTGTGGCTGCGATATAGAGCAACAGAGGCTCTTTGCTGATTGGAGCAGCAAGCACCGGCTGGGTGGAGAGCAGAGCTTTTAGCTCGGCAAACGCTGCATCAGCTTCTGGAGTCCACTCGAACTTGTCTGTCTTCTTCATCAGTCGGTAAAGAGGCAATGCCTTTTCACCGAGTCGTGAGATGAATCGACTTAATGCGGCCAAGCATCCAGTAAGCTTCTGGACATCGTGCACTCGCACAGGGCGTTTCATTCGGAGAATAGTGCCAATCTTCTCTGGATTAGCGTCGATTCCTCGTTCGGAAACGAGAAAACCGAGTAACTTGCCACCAGGAACTCCAAATGTGCACTTTGATGGATTGAGCTTGATATCATATCTTCTGAGGTTGGTAAATGTTTCGGCGAGATCAGCGAGCAGGTCGGAACCTTTTCGAGACTTGACAACGATATCATCCATATATGCTTCCACATTCCGACTGATTTGAGTGAGTAGACACTTCTGAATCATTCGCATAAACGTGGCTCCGGCATTCTTGAGGCCGAATGGCATGGTGATATAGCAGAAGCACCCGAATGGAGTGATGAAAGCTGTTTTTACCTCATCGGGTCCGTACAGACGGATCTGGTGGTACCCGGAGTAGGCATCTAGAAAAGACAATCTCTCGCATCCCGCGGTCGAGTCAACAATTTGATCTATGCGAGGGAGAGGAAAATGATCTTTCGGGCAGGCCCGGTTGATGTGTTTGAAATCAATGCACATTCGGAGTGATTTATCCTTCTTAGGAACCATGACGACATTAGCGAGCCACTCGGAGTGGTATATCTCTCGGATAAATTCTGCCGCCAATAGTCGAGCCACTTCCTCACCAATGGCTTTTCTCTTCTGGACGGCGGACCGCCGAAGATGCTCTTTGACTGGTTTTGCAGATGAGTCGACTCTTAGGCGATGCTCAGCCAGTCCTCTGGGAACACCTGGCATGTCAGCGGGCTTCCATGCAAAAATGTCCCAGTTCTCACGGAGGAACTGGATGAGCGCTTCTTCCTATTTTGGGTCGAGTGTTGTGGAGATGCGGGTCGGAGCTGCATTGGGGTCGGTCGGGTGAATGTGAACAGGCTTCGTCTCACCGGACGACTGAAATGCAGACTCTGTGGCGGGTTTCTTGGATCGCAGCAAGTCACTCGGATCTGCGTTTTGCTTGTATTCCTCGAACTCGACCGCTATCACCTGGGAATCGGCAATCTTTGAGCCCTTCTGAAAGCACTCTTCTGCCTTTTTCCGATCACCGGTGACAGTGATCACTCCTTTGGGGCCGGGCATCTTCAATTTGAGGTACACGTAACATGGTCGAGCCATGAACCGTGCGTAAGCTGGTCTCCCCAGAATGGCATGATATGCACTCTGAAAATCCATGACCTCAAACGTCAACTTTTCTTTGCGAAAATGTTTCGAATCACCAAACACCACGTCCAAAGCTATTTGGCCGAGTGACTCGGCTTTCTTCCCTGGTATAACTCCATGAAAGCTCATGTTACTAGTGCTCAGTCGGGACATCGGAATGCCCATTCCTTTCAGTGTGTCTGCATACAATAAATTCAGCCCGCTTCCACCGTCCATCAGCACTTTTGTCAGTCGAGTGCCTTCGACAACTGGATCGACCACCAAAGCTTGCCTCCCAGGGGTGGCAATATGAGTCGGGTGATCAGATTGGTCGAATGTGATGGGTATTTGAGACCATTTCAGATAATTTGCTTTTGCTGGGGCAACCATGTTCACCTCTCGGTTAATGACTTTCAATCGACTCTTGCTTTCCACATCTGCAAAGATCATCAGAGTGGAGTTGATATGCGGATATCCTTCCTCACTGTCCTCCTTGTCTTCGGCCTTGTCCGACTCCTTCTCTTTGTCCTTAGACTGTTTTCCCTGAAACTGTTGAATCAGGAGTCGACATTGGCGAGTGGTATGCTTCGGGTAGATGATATTCCCCTCTTCGTCTTTCTTCGTGTGGATGTGACATGGCATATCCATTACGTCGTTCCCTTCTTTATCCTTTACCTTCTTGGGGTTCCAGGATCCTTTTGGTTTCCCCTTAAACTTTCCCTGAGTCACGGCCAGAGCCTCTCCAGGAGCTGCCGGTTCAGCCTTTCGCTTCTGTTTCCGACTGGTGTTTCCTTTTTCGACTGACTCGGCTTGTGCTTGCCGCTTCGGAGTCGGTCTTCTTCTTCACCGTTGGCGTACTTGGTAGCAATCTCCATCATCCGACTCAAGGTCATGTCACCGGTTCGACCAAACTTCAAACTCAGTTCTCTGTTCTTGACACCATCTTTGAAGGCGCAAACTGCCTGATGATCAGACACATTCTCCACAGTGTGGTGCAAAGTGATCCATCTCTGAATATACTCTCTAAGAGTCTCATTGGTCTTCTGCACGCAGACTTGCAACTCTGTCAGTCCAGCTGGTCGCTTGCAAGTTCCTTCAAACGTTCTGATGAACACTCGGGACAAATCTTCCCAAGTGTAAATGCTGCTAGGCGGTAATTGAGTTAACCATGCCCTGGCAGAACCTTCCAGCATGAGGGGCAAATGCTTCATGGCCACCTCGTCGTTCCCACCACCAATCTGAACTGCCACTCGGTAGTCCTCAAGCCAAGTTTCAGGCTTAGACTCACCAGTGAACTTGCTGACTCCTGTTGCCAACCTGAAATTGGGAGGGATAACTGCGGCTCTGATAGCTCTGCTGAAACATTCAGGACCAGAAACATGCACTCGACTGCTTGTGGGCGCGTCTCTGTCGAGTCCGCCTCGATGGGCTCTGTTTCGGTCGACCAAACCTTGCACGATAATGGATCGCGCGTCGAAGCCTGGTTCTCTGGGGTCGACTGGAACCCTTCGCCCTGTACTGTACTGACGCCTGTCATCTTGCTGCCGAGGAGCGTAAGATCCACCCCTCGGAGGGGAATTGGGCACTCGACGCCTATCATCTCGGTCGAGTCGGTCGCCATATTGATCTCGCCGATTCTCGCGCCCTTCACGCCGCGGAGGCGATCTGGGGCTGAACCGTATTCGCAGTGACGGATCGACTGTGAATTCTGTTGCGCGACTGAGACACGGCTGAATTCTGATCTCCTGCTGCCCGGAGCAGATCCCTGATCTGCATCAATCCTCTGCCAGCTTCCGACTGAGAAGGCTGGATGGACTCTGCTATACGGGTCGCAGCTGCTAAATTTTGGATTGGGGTTAGATATACCTGAGTCGGCGGGAAGAGTTGACGTCGACTGGTGTCAGGAACTCATTGCCGCGTGCGCTCGTCGAGTGCTCGCTGAAGGTTCTCCAGTCGAGTGCGTTCGGCCAAATTGGCCAGACGTGCCTCCTCCAAGGCACGAGCCTCGGGGGTTTCTCCTGCGATGGGAGTACGCAGAGCATCCACGTTCCTGCGGCGAAGTTCCTCTCTTTGCAGAGAGTCGAGTGGCTCGGGCTGGTACTCTTCGTGGCCTCGTGCGGGGTCGCCTCTGTCACCTGCTCCACCATCACGGGCGAAGCCAGGGGGACTACAGGGCCCGTCGACCATCAAGATTTCCGCCGCTGGATCACTGCTACCGCACTCGGATGCCGTCTCTACGGAGCCAGTCGACAGATCGAACAAGCCGTAGAGAGATTCGTCGGGCTCGATTGCCGCAACTTGGGTGGTGGCCATTTGGTGAGCCACCGCGTGCCTCACCCATCGCTGAAGCCTCGACCGGCCCGAGCGCTTGCGCTGGCGGGAGACCGGGAGGGTGGACGATGGAGGAGCCGACCGATACGGGGTCGACGGTTGCCGCAGCAGAACGCCGCAGACACATGCGCGAAAATGCGTCGCACCGCGGACGGGGAGCGCATCAACGTCGAGTGGAGCCTCCTGGAGCCACGCGGAGTCGTCGGCGATGAAGGTGAGAGTGCCGAGACGGATCTCTCGACCCTCGACCAAAACTCCAGCAGACACCATGATGAAAGTACTCGGAAGAATCGCAACTTCTCCACAAAATCGCTAAAACACCGGCCCCACGGTGGGCGCCAACTGTCGTGGTTCTAAGCCTGACAGTAGAGTGGGGGGTAGGTATGGAGAGGCAAGGTCCTAGCTATGGAGAGGTTGTAAACACCAGGGATGTACGAGTTCAGGCCCTTCTCGAAAGAAGTAATAGCCCTACGTCTCGGAGCCCGGAGGCGGTCGAGTGGATTATGAGTATATGAGTTACAAGGTGCCGAACCCCTCTACCTGTGGAGGGGGGTGGCTTATATAGAGTGCGCCAGGACCCCAGCCAGCCCACGTAGGAGAGGGTTTAAGGTGAGTTAAGTCTGGGGCGTTACTGGTAACGCCCCACATAAAGTGTCTTTACTATCATAAAGCCTACTTAATTACAGGCCGTTGCAGTGCAGAGTGCCTCTTGACCTCCTGGTGGTCGAGTGAGTCTTCATGGTCGAGTCCTTCAAGTCAGTCGAGTGAGTCCCTCGTTGGTCGACTGGAAGGCGACCTCTTCTAAGGGTGTCCTTGGGCAAGGTACTTAGATCAGGTCCATGACCCTACCCTAGGTACATGACCCCATCACATGGTTTCTCGGTTTATGTGAGCTCGGAGGTTACCGGGGTGGATCGCAACAAACGAAAAAAGCGTAAAGTGTCGATTAGACTGCGTTGTCATGGACACGAAGGTGCATGGAATTCCTTGATTTCTTCTTGCTTTTTGTTGTTTCCACATAGTCTCTTATTTGCTCATACATGTCTGGTTAGATGTTGTTCTCAAAGGGCCTTTGCCGAAGGATTGGCAAGGTTTCTCGGTTGGGTTTGCTGAGTCTCTTAAAGGTACCTACTAAAAAATCATTATTTCCCTCGTCGTGTCATTGTTGTTTTTCCTTTACGCTTGGTTTGTGCCTGATAGTCTTGTGCTTTGGTGGTTGTTAGCTTGCTATGAAGATAGGTCATACTGTGGCCCTCCGGATTTCTTATGCTGGTATTGTGGTGCCTCCTTCTGGTTTGCTGAGTGTTCTAAGTCCGGCTCATCCTGGACACAATGTAAGATGGTCTACAATCGCTGTTGTAAAGGCGGTAAGGTCTATATTTCTCCCTTTAAGGAGCCCCCGGCCTATCTCCGGGAGCTCCTTCTATTCGATGGTACTTCTCGTGCTAAAAAATTCATCCGGGCTATACGTGAGTACAATTGTATGTTCGCTTTTACTCCGACGGGTGCTACCGTTGAACGCTCTTTTGGTGGCAGCCGTGGGCCTAAGATCTTCAAGATCAGTGGTCAAGTGTCTCATCGTATTGGTTCGCTGGTGCACAGTGGTGATGATGCTCCTAAGTTTGCTGAGTTGTACATACATGACCCCACTAATGAGATTAGACATAGGATGAATGCTTTAAATCCGGACAATAAACCTACTAGGGGAGTTGATGAGAGTATTGTGGTTAGCCTTAGAGATATGCTTAATGAGTCTAACCCATTGGTACAGACCTTTAGGGAGGCGAGTAAGATGATAGAGGATCGCGGTGATGAACCTATCGAGGATATCTCGATTCGTATTATAGGGCCTTTGGAGGGTGATAGTCCACAATTTAACTTGCCTACGACTATTGGGCTTGCCGCTTTGGTTGTCGGTGGTGGGTTCACGTTAGAGGCGTCTTCCCAGGATATTGTTGTCCGCAGTCGTTCTGATGGTTTGCAGTAGATATCTTCTCTGAACACCGCGTTCATGCCTCTGCAATACCAGTTGCTTTTTCCTTATGGTGAGAGGGGGTTCCAGATTGATGTTCCTCACCTGATTGTTCCTGAAGAAGGTGATGATGATGGGGCTGTAGATCCTGATCCTGCACCTGGAAGTTTGTCTGTTGAGGCGTCTTCATATCCTTCTGGGGGTGGTGACTCGGACACGAATAGTCAGAATAGGATGACCATGCAAGATTACTATCATTTTATGTGCCATTACAAAGGTGATCAGCGCAATCCATATATATGCTATGGTCTCATCTCCTCCCAGTCCGTTGTTGATGCACGCGCGTGCATCGATGAGAGTAGACTATGGTATATCATAAGAAATCAGGACATGTTCAGATCAGAGCATATGCAGGGTATTACCGATGCAGTAGGTGATGGGTGTGTAGATGGCGACGCTGTTGGAAAGAGGACCATTGTGCCCTCCAGTCACATGGGTGGTCGTCGTTATTTTAATGAGAACTTCCATAATGGCATTGCCATTTGTCAGGTGCATGGTACACCAAACATATTTACCACTTTCACTTGTAATCCCAAGTGGCCCGACATCACCGCTGCATTAGAGCCTGGGCAGGCGCCTTCTGACAGGCAGATGTTGTTGTTAGGGTCTATCACATGAAGCTTGTCGAGTACTTGGATGAGATCAAGTCAGGCCAGGCTTTTGGCCCCATTAAAGATTGCTATTGTGCTTTGTGTGTGGTCGGTGTTTCTCACTGGCCTTTTATTTATTTTTCTTGTTGGTCTGGCTGACTTATCTTTTTTTATTTCCTTTTCAGTCCTATATACTGTTGTGTTCCAGAAGCGTGGGCTGCCACATGCGCATATACTTGTCTGGCAGAGAGGGGGCAACGGTGAGATTGGTGCTGAAAATATTAATTCATTAATATCTGCTGAGATACCTGATGCGTTGCTTGATCCTCTAGGGTATGCTTTAGTTTCTGAGTTTATGATGCACGATCCGTGTGGTGAAATGAACGATAAATGTGTCTGCCTGAAAAAAGGTGTTTGTTCTAAATATTTTCCAAAGGATTTTAGAGATGCTACTGTCATTGATGACAATGGGTTTGTGTTATATCAACGTCGCGACGACGGTCGAAGGGTTTATAAAAATGGTCACTTTCTTGACAATAGACATGTTGTTTCTTATAGTATGGCGATGCTCAAGAAATTTTAGGGTCATATAAATGTAGAGTGCTGTAATAAGACATGAGTGATGAAACACCTCTTCAAGTACGTCACCAAGGGTGTTGATTACTCTAAGGTCATGTTAGAAAGGTTAAAAAAATGACTAAATCTGGTTGTCGTACAGTGGACGAGTTGATATGTCATTATATATGTGAGTATGATGCATTATGGCGCATAATTGGGTTTGAGATACACTTTAAAATGCCATCGGTTCAAAGGCTCATTGTTCATATGCCTGGCATGAATACTGTCTACTATCGTGCTGGTGCTGACCTCATGAAAATTGTTGGTTCTGACTTCTTGCAAAAGACTATGCTTACCGAATGGTTTGTTGCGAATGAGATGTTCGAAGAAGCTCAGACATTGATGTACTATGATTTTCCAATTGCTTGGACATGGATGTTAAAAGTAGGTCATGGCATCCAAGGGGTAGGGGTGAAAAGATTGGCCATGTATATTATGTGCATCCTTTGAGTGGTGAATTGTATTATTTACGCATGCTTTTGATGATTGTTAAGGGGGCTAGGTCTTTCGAAGATCCGAACGTATGCTGGTCATCTTTATCACACCTTTAAAGAGGCTTGCGCTGCACGTGGTTTGTTAGGAGATGATAGTGAGTGGTGCACAACGTTTGATGAAGCGGCTGTCTGGGGGTTTGCGCATCAGCTTAGGCAACTATTTGTGACCATGCTCATGCATTGTTCTATCAGGGATGAAATGGGTTTCTTTGAACGTTACTGTGTTAGCATGTACGATGATATCCAGTATAGGTTGCGTCATGCCCTGGGTAATTGAAATTATGTTGTTCCTCTTGAGAGACTAAGAGATATGCTTCTCAATGAGCTGGACGACGTTTTTTGAAACACGGTTCTGATATAAGAAACTTTAATTTACCGCCCCGCTCTTGCGAAGGTGAACAATCTGATGATAATCATCTAATCCGTGAGGAATTGTCTTATGATGCATGTGCTTTAGCAGAACAGTCCTTACTTATGTTTGATAGTTTAAATGAAAACCAGTTGTTTGCTTATAAGACGATTGTAGGGTGCGTACATGCGGGGGAACCAGGTTTTTTTGTCTCTGGGTACGGCAATAATGGGAAGACTTACCTGTGGAGTGCAATCTGTGCTTTCCTTAGGGGTGAGAGGAAGATAGCGCTTACTGTTGCATCGTCTGGCATTGCGTCGCTGTTGTTGCCTGGTGGGAGGACTCCTCATTCTCGCTTTAAAATACCTATTCTTCTTGAGGATAATACACAATGTGATATTAAAAGAGGTTCTAGGCTTTGTAAGCCGATGATGGTATCTTCGCTTGTTATTTGGGACGAGGCGCTTATGACACACAGGAAATGCTTTGAGGCCATAGATAGAATGTTGCGTGATGTCCTCTCTGTGGGTAATCCAGATCTTGCAGATGTTCCGTTCGATGGAATAGTAATGGTCATGGGTGGTGACCTTAGACAAATCTTATTGGTCGTTGAGGGAGTCCTGGACTAAGGGGTCCTTGGACAGCCGGACTATATACTTTGGCCGGACTATTGGACTATGAAGATACAAGATAGAAGACTTCGTCCCGTGTCCGAATGGGACTCTCCTTTGCGTGGAAGGCAAGCTTGGCAATTCGGATATGTAGATTCCTTTATCTGTAACCGACTTTGTATAACCCTAGTCCCCCCGGTGTCTATATAAACCGGAGGGTTTAGACTTCTAGGGGTTGTCCACAACCATCATAATCTCATAGGCTAGACTTCTAGGGTTTAGCCATTACGATCTTGTGGTAGATCAACTCTTGTAATACTCGTATTCATCAAGATCAATCAAGCAGGAAGTAGGGTATTACCTCCATAGAGAGGGCCCGAACCTAGGTAAACATTGTGTCCCCTGCCTCCTGTTACCATTAGTCTTAGACGCACAGTTTGGGACCCCCTACCCGAGATCCGCCGGTTTTGACACCGACATTGGTGCTTTCATTGAGAGTTCCGCTGTGTCGTTGAAGATAGGCTTAATGGCTCCATCAGTCATCTTCAACAACGCAGTCCAGGGGGGATCTTCCTCCATGTACAGATCTTCGTATTCGGTAGCTTCGCACTGTGGTCCAACTCGCTTGGCCATCTGGAGCAGATCGATAGCTACCACTACAAAAAAAAGACACATCCATGACATTTTGGGCCGAATGAATTTTTTTGTCATACTTATGACACTTCTATGACGATAATTGTGACAAAACCCGGTATCATCATAGATGTGGTGGGCTCCTACTTCTATGACAAAAAATCATGACAGAAAATGGGCTTCTCGTCCTGGGCGGGCCGGAGACGCAGCTGCATGACATTCTTTGGGCCGTCCATGACGAGAAAAACCGTGGTAGAAGCGAGGGCGAGGAAAATTTTGGGGAGTTCCTGATTACGGTGGGTGGTCAGGGGCCGAGCGATGCGCGTTTTTCTCGTACACGTACGCACGTGTGTGCGAGGCGTTGGCTCTACCTGAACCCGAGCGAGGCGTTGGGCTCTAACTGAACCCGAGTGATTGCACTGCAAGCTACGCGTTACTGAACCCGAGCGAGCGATCGATGGCTGTTAACTGAACCCGATCAAGCGATTCCTTCGCAACTGCTGCTAACTGAAGCCGATCGATGCTGCCTCTTTGGATGAACAGTGAGCGT
>NC_041387.1:547479962-547521102 GCF_002162155.2 Triticum dicoccoides | reverse complement strand
CTCGATCGAGCCAGTTGGGGCTGGATGAACAGGACCGCGTGGAGGGCTGGATGAATAGGATGACCCTGTGGAGGGCTAGATGAACAGTAGACGATGGAGGAGTGGTTGAACAGTAGCCGGTGGAGTAGCGGGCGGTGGAGGCTGGATGAACAGGAGCCCGTGGAGGCTGGAGGAGGTCGACGGTGGAGATGAACAGTATCCCGTGGAGTCCTGTTTTGCGATACGCCACACCCCTCCCGATGAACAGGACCCCTGTTTCGACCGTAGAGCTCCAACACAAGTCCGTTTCGTCCGTTTTGCGGTACGCCACACCCCTCCCGATCAACAGGACCCTCGTTTCGACCGTAGGAGGTCCGTTTCCTCTGTTTTGCAGTACGCCAGACCCCTCCCGATTAACAGGATCCCGTTTCGAACGTGACCGGTCGAACACAAGGCCGTTTCCTCCGTTCTGTGGTACGTCAGGTCTCGTTTTCATCGCCTGTTCTGTCCAAGCCCTCCCGATGAACACGGCGACGCATTCCATTCCGACCCAGCCGGTTGGCTCCCCATGAACACGACGATGATGCTGTTTCTCCGTTCCGACCCAACCATGTACACGAGCCCTCGCCGTACGTATGCGCGAGTAGGCATTCGAGACCCCGCCCATATGTACACATATGTGGCCATATTTTCTTTCTTGCACACTGGCTGCTGTACGTACGTGTACATGCTATGTGCGCGCCTCTACTACGACACATACATGCCTCTACTACGACACGTGCATGCCTCTACTACGACATGTGCGCGCCTCTACATCCACCAGTATGTATGTACACATTCATGACCAGAATGACAACGCTACGTACGTGATACGTCTCCAACGTATCTATAATTTTTGACTGTTTCATGCTATTATATTACCCCTTTTGGATGTTTATGGGTTTATTATACACTTTTATATTACTTTTGGGACTAACCTACTAACCGGAGGCCCATCCCATATTGCTGTTTTATTGCCTGTTTCAGTATTTCGAAGAAACGGAATATCAAACGGAGTCCAAACGGAATGAAACCTTCGGGAGCGTGATTTTTAGGAAGAATATGATCCGGGAGACTTGGAGTTCACGTCAGAAGAGCATCGAGGAAGACACGAGATAGGGGGGCGTGCCCACCCCCTGGGCGTGCCCTACCCTCTCGTGGGCCCCTCGAGGCTCCCCCGACCGACTTCTTTCGCCTATATAAGCCTACATACCCTAAAAACATTAGAATAGAAGATAGGTCGGGAGTTCTGCCGCCGCAAGCCTTTGTGGCCACCAAAAACCTCTCGGGAGCCCGTTCCGGCACCCTGATGGAGGGGGGATCCCTCACCGGTGGCCATCTTCATCATCCCGGCGCTATCCATGAGGAGGAGGGAGTAGTTCACCCTCGGGGCTGAGGGTATGTACCAGTAGCTATGTGTTTGATCTCTCTCTCTCTCTCTCATGTTCTCTCTATGGCACGATCTTGATGTATCGCGAGCTTTGCTATTATAGTTGGATCTTATGATGTTTCTCCCCCTCTACTCTCTTGTAATGGATTGAGTTTTTCCTTTGAAGTTGTCTTATCGGATTGAGTCTTTAAGGATTTGAGAACACTTGATATGCCGTGTTTATGTGTGGTGACAATGGGATATCATGTGCCACTTAATGTATGTTTTGGTGACCAACTTGCGGGTTCCGCCCATGAACCTATGCATAGGGGTTGGCACACATTTTCGTCTTGACTCTCCGGTAGAAACTTTGGGGCACTCTTTGAAGTACTTTGTGTTGGTTGGATAGATGAATCTAAGATTGTGTTATGCATATCATATAATCATGCCCACAGAGACTTGAGGTGACAATGGAGTATCTAGGTGACATTAAGGTTTTGGTTGATTTGTGTCTTAAGGTGTTATTCTAGTATGAACTCTATGATAGATAGAGCGGAAAGAATAGCTATATGTTATTTTACTACGAACTCTTGAATAGATAGAACATAAAGGATAATTTTGAGGTGGTTTCGTACCCTACCATAATCTCTTCGTTTGTTCTCCGCTATTAGTGGCTTTGGAGTGACTCTTTGTTGCATATTGAGGGATTGTTATATGATCTATCTATGTTATTATTGTTGAGAGAACTTGCACTAGTGAAAGTATGAACCTTAGGCCTTGTTTCCTACCATTGCAATACCGGTTACGCTCACTTTTATCGTTAGTTACCTTGCTGTTTTTATAATTTCTGATTACAATTACCTTTATCTACCATCCATATTGCACTTGTATCACTATCTCTTCGCCGAACTAGTGCACCTATACAATTTACCATTGTGTTGGGTGTGTTGGGGACACAAGAGACTATTTGTTATTTGGTTGCAGGGTTGCTTGAGAGAGACAATCTTCATCCTACGCCTCCCACGGATTGATAAACCTTAGGTCATCCACTTGAGGGAAATTTGCTACTGTCCTACAAACTTGTGCACTTGCAGGCCCAACAACGTCTACAAGAAGAAGGTTGTGTAGTAGACATCAAGCTCTTTTCTGACACCGTTGCCGGGGAGGTGAGTGCTTGAAGGTATATCTTTAGATCTTGCAATTGAATCTTTTTGTTTCTTGTTTTATCACTAGTTTAGTCTATAAAAGAAAACTACAAAAAAATGGAGTTAAGTTTGTCTCATACGCTTCGTCTTTTTAATATCTTTCGTGAGTATGATGAAAAGGAAAATTGTGCTCAAGTGCTAGAAGAAGAAATCTATAGAATGTTTGGTACTAGATCTTTGAATGATGAGCATGATTGCAATGTTGTTAGTATGAATTCCTTGAATATCCATGATGCTAATGATATGCAAAGCCAGAAGCTTGGGGAAGCTATGTTTGATAATATGATATTTTTTGTCCCCCAAGTTTTGATGAGAATATTTATTATGATGAAAGCATGCCTCCTATTTATGATGATTATATTGATGAAAGTGGGTTTGGAAGAGTGTCAACTTTAGGAAGTAGTGATCCCACTATTTTGGAGGATGTTGAATCTTATTGTGATGAACATGAAAGTGGATTTGGAAGAGTGTCAACTTTATTTAGTGATGATTCCACTATTTCGGAAGAGGTTCCAATTGATTATGAGAACAAAGTTGCTATCTATGATGATTATTGTGATGACTTGTATGCTATTAAGAATAATGATAACCATGAAACTTGTCATCATGATTTTAGTTTTCAATTGGATTATGCCTCACATGATAATTATTTTGTTGAGTTTGCTCCCACTATTATTCATGAGAAGAATTTTGCTTATGTGGAGAGTAATAAATTTTCTATGCAAGTAGATCATGAAAAGAATGCTTTAGGTGCTGGTTATATGGTTGAATTCATTCATGATGCTACTGAAAATTATTATGAGGGAGGAACATATGCTTGTAGGAATTGCAATAATATCAAGTTTCCTCTCTATGTGCTTAAAGTTTTGAAGTTATGCTTGTTTTACCTTCCTATGCTAGTTGATTATTATTCCCATAAGTTGTGTGCTCACAAAATCCCTATGCATAAGAAGTGGGTTAGACTTAAATGTGCTAGTCATATTCTTCATGATGCTCTCTTTATGTTTCAATTCTTATCTTTTATGTGAGCATCATTTCATCATGCCTAGCTAGGGGCGTTAAACGATAGCGCTTGTTGGGAGGCAACTCAATGTTATTTTTGTTTATTGCTTTTTGTTCCTGTTTAGTAATAAATAATTCATCTAGCCTCTGGTTAGATGTGGTTTCATGTTTTAATTAGTGTTTGTGCCAAGTAGAACCTTTGGGAAGACTTGGGTGAAGTTTATGTGATCTTGCTGTAAAAAACAGAAATTTTAGGACTCACGAGATTAGCTGCCATTTTTTACTGGAGAGCGATTTTAGGTTGATTCTTTTTGCAGATGATTAATAGACAAATTCCTCAGGTCCAGAAATTTATTTCAGAATTGTTTGAGTTCTATAAGTGTACGTTTGATACAGATTACTACAGACTATTCTGTTTTTGATAGATTCTGTTTTCTATGTGTTGTTTGCTTATTTTGATGAATCTATGAGTAGTATCGGAGGGTATGAACCATAGAGAAGTTAGAATACAGTTGATATTACACCAATATGAATTTATAATGAGTTCATTACAGTACCTAAGTGGTGGTTTTATTTTCTTATACTAACAAAGCTTATGAGTTTTGTGTGGTTGAAGTTTTGAAGTTTTGGGTAAAGATTTGATGGACTATGGAATAAGGAGTGGCAAGAGCCTAAGCTTGGGGATGCCCAAGGCATTCCAAGGTAATATTCAAGGACAACCAAGAGCCTAAGCTTGGGGATGCCCCGGAAGGCATCCCCTCTTTCGTCTTCGTTCATCGGTAACTTTACTTGGAGCTATATTTTTATTCATCACATGATATGTGTTTTGCTTGGAGCGTCATTTTCTTTTGTTAGTATTAGCTTGCTGTTGTTGAGAATAATGTTTTGCATAATTATTTTCAATAAAAATTTCAAGGATAGCCTTTACCATGCTTATTTTGCAAGTATACATTTTGCTGTTTCAAAACAGAAAGTTTACCGCTGTTGCAAAAATTTCCTAGAAAAGTCAGAGCATGGTATAATGATGAAACATTTTGCATATTAAGATCTGATAAATTTATTATAGTGGGAATTTTCTCTTGTAATTTTTGGAGTTAGGGAAGTATTGATACTGTTGCATTCTTTACAGACTGTACTGTTTTGGCAAATTGCTGTTATGTTTGCATTGTTTGCGTATGTTTGCTTGTTTAATGATTCTATTTGAGGATATGAGTATTAAATATGTAGAGGAATTTAGTATGAAATGTTGAATAATTATTTTAGTGATTTGTTACAGTAGAAAATTATAAGGTTTTGCATTGGTTTATACTAACCTATCTCACGAGTTCTTGTTGAGTTTGTTGTGGATGAAGCTTTTGATAAAAGGAAGAGAAACCATGATATGAGAGGAATTAAGGAGACACAAAAGTTCAAGCTTGGGGATTCCCAAGGCACCCCAAGATAATATTTCAAGAAGTCTCAAGCATCTAAGATTGGGGATGCCCCGGTAGGCATCCCACCTTTCTTCTTCAACAATCATCAGTTAGTATCGGTTGAGCCTAAGTTTTTGCTTCTTCACATGAGTTATGCTATCCTTGCAATGTCATTTTATTTTGCTTTGATTGCTGTTTGAATACAATACCAAGATATGAAATTCTTAAATGTTAGAGAGTCTTCACATAGTTGCACAATTATTTGACTACTCATTGATCTTCACTTAAATCTTTCGGAGTAGTTTGTCATTTGCTCCAGTGCTTCACTTATACTCCCTCCATTCCTAAATATAGGGTGTATAGTTTTTGGCACGAAAATTAAAGAACACACGTGGAGGGAAAATTTCACAAGTCTTGGGTGAGATTACACTTGACTAATTTACATGAGAAAATAGAGGAGCTTGCACGGTATAAGGAAATGTAATCAAATCCCTAAAAAAAATTATCCAAATGAGTGGTGCAACGCAATACACTTTATATTTCGGATTTTTTTTCAAAAATCTATACACCTTATATCAAAGAACGGAGGGAGTATCTTTTAGAGCATGGTGGTGGATTAATTTTGAAGAAATTGCTAGTCTCTCATGATTCACTTATATTATTTTGAGAGTCTTTTAGAACAGCATGGTATTTGCTATGATTACAAATTTGGTCCTAGAATGATGAGCATCCAAGTTGGGTATAATAAAAACTATCATAGGAAGTGAAATGGATGCTATGATCAATTTGTTGCTTGATATTGTTTTGAGATATAAAGGTAGTAATGTTAGGGTCATGGTAGTGGATAGTTATGAAATTGAGAAATACTTTTGTTGAAGTTGGCAAGTCCTGTAGCATGCATGTATGGTAAAAGTTGTGTGACAAATTTGTTGCATGAGGTGCTCTTTTGATTGTCTTCCTTATGAGTGGCAGTCGGGGATGAGCGATGGTCTTTTCCTACCATTCTATCCCTCTTGGGGCATGCGTAGTAGTACTTTGCTTCGAGGGCTAAGTAGACTTTTGCAATAAGTATATGAGTTCTTTATGACTAATGTGAGTCCATGGATATACGCACACTCATCCTTCCACTTTGCTAGCCTCTCTTATTACCGCACAACTTTCGCCGGTATTGAACCCATTATTTACCTTCCTCAAAACAGCCACCATACCTATCTATTATGGCATTTCCATAGCCATTCCGAGATATATTGCCATGCAACTTTCCACCGTTCGGTTTATTATGACACGTTTCATAATTGTCATATGGCTCTTTGCATGATCATGTAGTTGACATCGTATTTGTGGCAAGGCCACCTTCATAATTTTCATACACGTCGCTCTTGATTCATTGCATATCCCGGTACACTGCCGGAGGCATTCATATAGAGTCATATTTTGTTCTAGCTTTGAGTTGTAATTCTTGAGTTGTAAATCCATAAAAGTGTGATGATCTTCATTTTTAGAGCATTGTCTCGGTAAGGAAAGGATGATGAAGACTATGATTCCCCCACAAGTCGGGATGAGACTTCGGACTTTACAAAAAGAAAAAAAAGGAGAAAAAAAAGAGAAAGGCCAAAAAGAAAAGAAAAAAATAGAGGCCAAAGAAAAAGAAAAAAAGAGAAAAAGAAAGAAAATAATAAAATAAGAGAAAAAGAGAGAAGGTACAATGCTACTATCTCCTTTTCCACACTTGTGTTTCAAAGTAGCACCATGATCTTCATGATAGAGAGTCTCCTATGTTGTCACTTTCATATACTAGTGGGAATCTTTCATTATAGAACTTGGCTTGTATATTCCAATGATGGGCTTCCTCAAAATGCCCTAGGTCTTCGTGAGCAAGCGAGTTGGATGCACACCCACTTAGTTCTTTTTGTTGAGCTTTCATATATTTATAGCTCTAGTGCATCCGTTGCATGGCAATCCCTACTCACTCACATTCATATCTATTGATGGGCATCCGTAGCCCGTTGATATGCCTAGTTGATGTGAGACTATCTTCTCCCTCTTTTTGTCCTCACAACCACCATATTTTACCACCTTAGTGCTATGTCCATGGCTTACGCTCATGTATTGCATAAGAGTTGAAAAAAGCTGAAGCGCGTTAAAAAGTATGAAACAATTGCTCGGCTCGTCATCGGGGTTGTGCATGGTGGGAGTATTTTGTGTAATGAAAATGAAGCATGGCCTAATTATATGATTTTGTAGGGATAAGCTTTCTTTGGCTATGCTATTTTGATAGGACATGATTATTTGTTAGTATTATTTTTATGTTTTATAAGCTTTTATCTTGAATGATTTGGATCTGAACATTCATGCCACAATAAAGAAAATTACATTGAGAATTATGCTAGGTAGCATTCCACATCAAAAATTCTGTTTTTATCATTTACCTACTTGAGGACGAGCAGGAATTAAGCTTGGGGATGCTTGATACGTCTCCAATGTATCTATAATTTTTGATTGTTCCATGCTATTATATTACCCCTTTTGGATGTTTATGGGCTTTATTATACACTTTTATATTACTTTTGGGACTAACCTACTAACCAGAGGCCCAACCCATATTGTTGTTTTATTGCCTGTTTCAGTATTTTGAAGAAACGAAATATCAAACAGAGTCCAAATGGAATGAAACCTTTGGGAGCGTGATTTTTAGGAAGAATATGATCCGGGAGACTTGGAGTTCACGTCAGAAGAGCATCGAGGAAGCCATGAGATAGGGGGCGCGCCCACCCCCCTGGGCGTGCCCTACCCTCTTGTGGGCCCCTCAAGGCTCCCCCGACCGACTTCTTTCGCCTATATAAGCCTACATACCCTAAAAACATCAGAACAGAAGATAGATCGGGGGTTCCGCCGCCGCAAGCCTCTGTAGCCACCAAAAACCTCTCGGGAGCCCGTTCCGGCACCCTGCTGGAGGGGGGATCCCTCATCGGTGGCCATCTTCATCATCCCGGTGCTATCCATGACGAGGAGGGAGTAGTTCACCCTTGGGGCTGAGGGTATGTACCAGTAGCTATGTGTTTGATCTCTCTCTCTCTCTCTCTCTCCCTTGTTCTCTTTATGGCACGGTCTTGATGTATCGCGAGCTTTGCTATTATAGTTGGATCTTATGATGTTTCTTCCCCTCTACTCTCTTGTATTGGATTAAGTTTTCCCTTTGAAGTTGTCTTATCGGATTGAGTCTTTAAGGATTTGAGAACACTTGATGTATGTCTTGCCGTGTTTATCTGTGGTGAAATGGGATATCATGTGCCACTTGATGTATGTTTTGGTGACCAACTTGCGGGTTCCGCCCATGAACCTATGCATAGGGGTTGGCACACGTTTTCGTCTTGACTCTCCGGTAGAAACTTTGGGGCACTCTTTGAAGTACTTTGTGTTGGTTGAATAGATGAATCTGAGATTGTGTTATGCATATCGTATAATCATGCCCACGGATACTTGAGGTGACAATGGAGTATCTAGGTGACATTAGGGTTTTGGTTGATTTGTGTCTTAAGGTGTTATTCTAGTACAAATTCTTAAATAGATCGATCCGAAAGAATAGCTTTGAGGTGGTTTCGTACCCTACCATAATCTCTTCGTTTGTTCTCCGCTATTAGTGGCTTTGGAGTGACTCTTTGTTGCATGTTGAGGGATTGTTATATGATCTATCTATGTTATTATTGTTGAGAGAACTTGCACTTGTTTCCTACCATTGCAATACCGTTTACGATCACTTTTATCATTAGTTACCTTGCTGTATTTATAATTTAAGATTACAATTACCTTTATCTACCATCCATATTGCACTTGTATCACCATCTCTTCGCTGAACTAGTGCACCTATACAATTTACCATTGTATTGGGTGTGTTGGGGACACAAGAGACTCTTTGTTATTTGGTTGCAGGGTTGCTTGAGAGAGACCATCTTCATCCTACGCCTCCCACGGATTGATAAACCTTAGGTCATCCACTTGAGGGAAATTTGCTACTGTCCTACAAACCTGTGCACTTGCAGGCCCAACAACGTCTACAAGAAGAAGATTGTGTAGTAGACATTAGTACGCTTCGACCAGGTAGGTCCCGACTGTCAGGCACTTCCTTGCGTGCGAAGATGTAGCTGGTGGGTCCCAGCAGTCAGGGGGGTGAATCGTTTTTTGGACGCACTTCCTTGCATGCGAAGATGTAGCTAGTGGGTCCCAACAGTCAGGGGGGAAACGTTTTTTTCACAAAATACAGTGGCCCGTCCGATGGGTCCCAACTGTCAGGTGGAGGAATCATTATTTTCCGCATAATAAGGAGGCACTTCCTTGCTGCGGCCGTGGACCCAGCTGTCAGCCTCTCCACGTATAGTCCACGTTCGATGGAAGTCGTTCCTTGACCACGTTGACCACGCCGTGCCGAGAGCACCACGGCGATGGACGACGACAAGGCCTAGGAAGGGGACGACACGGAGCTGGGGAAGACGCGGCAGTGGATGCACACGCGGAGAGGAGTACGAGGGTTCACTGGTTCGGCTGCGGTGTGAGGCTGCCATCGCCGCAGAATAATAGGGGGTGTGGGTGAGTGGAGGGATGGCCTGGCCAGCGGTGGGAGTAGTAGGAGGCGGTGAGGCCTCCGTGGCAGCACAGCCAGCCACGGAAGGCAGGAGCAGGCGGCACGACTGGCGCTGCTTTGGGCGGCTGGAGCAAGAAGACCAGAGGTTGAAGAAGCATGACGACCGTTGGATGGACATCGTACGGTCACTGCAGGTAGAATCGTTTATATTAACTAAGTTGACAAAGCCCTTGCTACGTCAACTTAGTAGGCCCACAGGTCAGCTTCCGAAACGGTGCGCCCCAGATGTCAGGGGGAGGAATCATTTTTTGGGCGGGTGAAGCTAGAATCTCCGAGATTGAAGAAGCACGGCATCCATTGGATGGACATCCAATGACCACTGCTGCTAGAACCGTGTGTTGACTATAAGTTGACAAAGCCTTGCATACGCGTCAACTCTTTTTTTAGGGGACGCGTCAACTTAGTAAGGCCAGAAGTGTGTGGCAGAGAACTTAAAGCCCATTTGAGATTTGTAAGAATGTGCAGCCCATTTTTGAATTCTAATGGAATTTACTACAACCCATTTACAGTTTGTTAAAAGTACATCTCATTTCAATCAACCGTTCAAAACAGAATTCAATAAAATTTCCCACATTTTGATGGGATCCGAAATATTTTTATCCCGAAGTTTCTAGTCATATTAAATACAATTTCAATATAAATTTATATTACGTAAAAATCCAACGAAACATTACGCTCGCAACAATTAATGAAATTAAAATTTTCAATATCCAAAAATAATATTTTATAAAGTAATTACATGTTTGGTGCATTTTTTTATAGTTACTGCCCAGTTTTTATAATTACATCCCATTTATTATTTCTTAAAGCCCATTTTCTTGTTAGGCCTAATGCATCCCTCCTAGCAAAGATTTTCAGCCCAGCGGGGCAGAGAATAACAACTTGACCTTGCTTGGGTATTCCTAAAATAGTATAGCTGGGCTAGCCATTTTCAGCTTGAATTTTTTTTAATATTTGGGCTGGATATCTGGCCTGGGCTAGACGGGCCACAGCCCGCCCAGTTAATACCTGCAACGATGTTTTCGTTGTTGTTCAGAGGAGAAAAATTAATATCTGGGATAAACATCGAAAAACTCTGAAGTGCTCACACCTCAAAAACACAAATACTACTCGAGCTGCTTGGTCCCAGCTGTCGGCCGCTTCTTGTGCAATTCTCTTGTTTATTGACTACTCCCTCCTTTCCAGTTTATAGTGCTCAATTCAAAAATCTCACCAATCAAGGTAGATGGCAAGTGGTGGAATACTTTTTGTAGTTTTGCAAAAGCACCTAATTAATGCTCTTGTTATCCTCAAAAAAATATGTTTATCATGCATTAATTGCAATGCATGCATGCATAAAGTACATGCATTGGTCAATTTTCTCTTAATACTTGCATGCAATGATTTAATGCACCTTGGAATCTAAACATGTGATGGAAAACAACCAAATTGAGCCTTATAAAATGGAAAAACTAAAATTTTGAGATAAGCCCTATAAACCGGAAAGGAGGGAGTACATAGGTTGACAATGGTGTGGGGCCGTGATGTCAGGAAACCAGGAGGAAGCAAAATAAATTATTGTTATATATATATAATATGCAGGCACTTGCGTACGTGAGGCTATGGCCCTGGTGGGTCCCCATTGTCATCCTCTCCAAGTAAAGTCATCTCCTCGCCCGCGCGCGCTTTCCGCCTGAAACAGTCAGCGCCGCCGCCCCGCTTCCCGGTGCAGGCGATTGCTCCACCTTCAAATGAGACAAGTGTCATCCGTCTGTCCATCTGCCGCCCACATTAATGATACGCGGTTGCCGAGGCGGCTACTCTGGCGCCACACATCCGTCCCTCCGCCGTCCACCAATCCTATATAAACTGCTGCGCCGGCCATAGTCGCAGTCATCCGCATCCGTTCCCTTTCTCCTGTCCACACCACTACTACCCACCATGGCTTCCTCGCGCTCCAGCGCTCTTCGGGACGGGCGGACAACGGACCACAAGGAGATGGCAGCCATTGCTGCCGACCGGCTGGTCGGCAGGCAGCCGGAGGATGACGATGTCCCAATGGAGAACATGGTAGTCGACGATCCGGCGCCAACCCCCTCCTCCGCGCCATCCTCGCCGGTGCATTGCACCATGACCATCAGCAAGGCCCATGCCCAATATACGGACACGGTGAGGCAGATGTGTGAGGAGCAGTTCCGGGAGGCGCAGGCCAACGCCGCCTACAACCACCATCTCCTCCAGTAGCACCTGCAGGTGGAGGAGCAGATCGCCACGGAGCGGGCGGAGCAGGAGGCGCTGCTCGACTCATACCGCTCCGCCCGCGAGGGCCGCCTCGAGCGCTGGCAGTACCGCATGTGGGTGGCAGAGCCTGCGACCGCCTACAAAGAGGGCGATGAAGCGGGCGAGGCACTGTTTGGCGATATCAAGGACGAGGCAAAGGACAATGCTAGCTCGGACGAGTGCCCGCTCCGCTGGCGTCGATGAGGCCTGCTCCGCTGAGGCCCCGCAGCGCCAACAACGAGGTAGAGGACACAACCGGCTCCGCCGAGGCCCCGCCCCACCAACAATGAGGCAGAGGACATTGCCGGCTCAGCCGAGGCCCCACCCTGCCGGCAAAGAGGGGGAGGATTTCCACCGCTCCGCCGAGGCACCGCCCGCCGGCAACGAGATAGAGGACATTGCCGGCTCCGCCGAGGCCCCGCCCCGCTGCCAATGAGGCCGCGCCACATAGAAAATGAGAAGAGTAGAACACGGTATGTCGCCGCCGCTCGGGTCCAAGCAAGGCCACCGCTGCTACCCTCCAGTTGAATCCAAGCTAGGCGGGTTGACCATTGACGACCAGTTAGCTTCTTGGCGGCGACGTGGAGTTGGAGAGCTATGCTGGAGAAGAACGCTGGTTCTACTTAACTGCTGGTGCAGTTGGCTGCTGACACATGGGCCCAACAGGCCACATGTCAGTTACGCAACTGCACCTGCAGTTAAGTCACTGAAGCTTCTGTGCGGCTCAACGGGACACAGGTGGGTAGCTTTGGTTAATTAATTATACCTCTAGCGCACCCCTTTTTAGTTGAAGAATGTATGAAATGTAATGAAATCCGGCATGTTTATATGAAATCCGACCGTGTATGAATGAATTTATTTCGATTAGTTTGAATTCCTATATCACTGGCATTGGATGAACATGCAAAACAATACGTACTAGCTTTATTCCCAGGGTGATCACCTCGTTTGCAGCAGTTTCACATGTACTCCCTCCGGTCCTTTCTAGTCTGCATACAAGTTTTGTCTGCAGTCAAAGTATCTCTACTTTGACCAATCTTATACAAAAAAGTATGCACTTTCACAATGTGCGAAGTAAAAAGGAACAAAAGGAGTACAAAGAGTTTGAGCAGCTTTTTAGCGTTTCTGTACATTGCAATCAAACACACAGGGCTGGCAATTCATAGAGAACATTCAAAACAATCGATGATTATGCATCTCAGCGACTCACATGTCAGAGGCAATATTTACTTCACAACTAAAGAATAAAGAAAAAATTGCTCGACGCTGCTGACAGCAAAGGGCGTCCCATTCGAAAATATCAAACGCATGTCTTTCTTTAATCAATGAGCAAAATTTGACAAGGTTGTCCCATTCCAAAATATCAAATGCCTACGATTGTGGAATGGCCAGGGTTTGCCATCAGTTCGGACATTGGCATGGCACCTCGTGCTAAATAAACCAGCTATTCTTTTTGTGCAGTTCCACCAAAATCAACCAAACTCGCGCGTAGCTTGTATGATTTCGCCCTTATATGTTGCAACGCCTTGAACTTATCGGCACCTCCTTTCTTGTGGTGGAATGAATGATTCGATGTATTCATGAACATTTTGTGTAGTTCCCATTGAAATCAACCTGAGCACCCCTGTTTGCACAAATACAAAAAAGTGATTAGTATAAAGCAAACTATACTATGAATTGACAGTTTAAACAGGCACCTACATGGTCCATGTAGAGCACACTTTTAGAAAAATGGAACTCACCAGAAAGAATCCTAGAACAACATTGTACTCGCGCATCATGATGACCCACAAGTGTAGGGGATCTATCATAGTCCTTTCGATAACTAAGAGTGTCGAACCCAACGAGGAGCAAAAGGAAATGATAAGCAGTTTTTAGTAAGGTTTTCTAATAGATAGTTTTGTGATAAGATAAATTGTAATGAGTAACAAGCAATGGAAGTAAATAAAGTGCTGCAAGGTGGCCCAATCCTTTATGTAGCAAAGGATAAGCCTGGACAATTTCTTATAATGAGGAAGGAGCTCCCGAGGACACATGGGAATTATCGTCAAGCTAGTTTTCATCACGTTCATATGATTCGCATTCGATACTTTGATAATTTGATATGTGGGTGGACCGGTGCTTGGGTACTGCCCTTACTTGGACAAGCATCCCACTTAAGATTAACCCGTATTGCAAGCATCCGCAGCTACAAATGAAGTATTAAGGTAAACCTAACCACAACATTAAACATATGGATCCAAATCAGCCCCTAACGAAGCAACGCATAAACTAGGGTTTAAGCTTCTATCACTCTAGCAACCCATCATCTACTTATTACTTCCCAATGCCTTCCTCTAGGCCCAAATAATGGTGAAGTGTCATGTAGTCGACGTTCACATAACACCACTAGAGGAAAAGACAACATACATCTCATCAAAATATCGAACGAATACCAAATTCACATGACTACTAATAGCAAGACTTCACCCATGTCCTCAGGAACAAACGTAACTTCTCACAAAGCATATTCATGTTCAATCAGAGGAGTAATAATATGAATTAAGGATCTGAACATATAATCTTCCACCAAGTAAACCAATTAGCATCAACTACAAGGAGTAATCAACACTACTAGCAACCCACAGGTACCAATTTGTGGTTTTGATACAAGATTGGATACAAGAGATGAACTAGGGTTTTGAGAGGAGATGGTGCTGGTGAAGATGTTGATGGAGATTGACCCCCTCCCGATGAGAGGATTGTTGGTGATGATTTCCCCATCCCGGAGGGAAGTGTCCCCGACAGAACAGCTCTGCCGGAGCTCTAGATTGGTTCCGCCAAGGTTCCGCCTCGTGGCAGCAGAGTTTCGCCCCGTAAACTTTCCCACGATTCTTTCTAGGGTAAAATCCCTCATATAGCAGAAGATGGACATCAGGGGGGCCACCAGGGGGCCCAGGAGATAGGGGGCATGCCCAGTAGGGGTGGGCGCACCCCCCACCCTCCTGGCCAGGGTGTGGTCCCCCTGATGTTTTTCTTCCACTCAATAATTCTTATTAATTCCAAAAACATGTTTCGTGGAGTTTCAGGACTTTTGGAGCAGTGCAGAATAGGTCTCCAATGTTTGCTCCTTTTCCAGCCAGAATTCCAGCTGCCGGCATTCCCCCTCTTCATGGTAAACCTTGTAAAATAAGGGAGAATAGCCATAAGTATTGAGATATAATGTGTAATAACAGTCCATACTGCAATAAATATTGATATAAAAGCATGATGCAAAATGGACGTATCAACTCCCCTAAGCTTAGACCTCGCTTGTCCTCAAGCGGAAGCCGATATCGAAAAATATGTCCACATGTTTAGAGATAGAGGTGTCGATAAAAATAAAATACGGACATGAGGGCATCATGATCATTCTTGTAACAACAACATATATAGATTTTATCACATGATTTCTTATACTCAAGTAACAATCAATTCACAATGTCAAGTATGGTTCAAAAACTTCATTGAGAACTAACAAACTATAATCTCAGTCATTGAAGCAATTGCAATTTATCATAACATCAGAAAGAGTCAACAATAGAGCCTTTTTAGCAAGTCCACATACTCAACTATCTTGTGGTCTTGTACAATTGCTAACACTCATGCAATACTTGTGGTTATGGAGTTTCAGCCGAACACTGAGAAAGATAGGGGCTTATTGTGTTGCCTCCCAACGCATTCACCTTTAGGTGATGTCAACAATAATAGCCTATGCTAACTTACATCCAGTTGGATATATATATATATTTCATGATCTTTAAAACACAAGGAGCTTGCCAAAGGATAAAATGAAAAAGGGAAAGGTGAAGATCACCTTGACTCAAGCATAAAGTAAAAACATAAAGTAAAAGATAGGCCCTTCGCAGAGGGAAGCAGAAGTTGTCATGTGCGTTTAGGGTTGGATGCACAAAATCTTAATGCAAAAGAACGTCACTTTATATTGCCCCTTGTATGTGGACCTTTATTATGCAGTCCGTCGCTTTTATTGCTTCCATAACAAGATTGTATAAAGCTTATTTTCTCTGCAGTAATAAGTCATACATATTTAGATAGCAATTTTTATTGCCTGCAACATGACAACTTACTTGAAGGATCTTACTCAATCCATAGGTAGGTATGGTGGACTCTCATGGCAAAACTGGGTTTAAGTATATTTGGAAGCACAAGTAGTATCTCTACTTGGTGCAAGGAATTTGGCTAGCATGAGGGGGAAAGGCAAGCTCAACATGTTTGGAAGGTCAATAACAATATGCTTTAACTGAGATGTGAGAAAACATAAGCCATTACATTGTCTTCCTTGTACAACATCAACTCTTTTAGCATGTCATACTTAATGAGTGCTCCCAATCGTAAAAGATGTCCAAGATAATATATCTGTATGTGAACCTCTCTTTCCTTATCACTTCCTATTAATTGCAATGATGACCAAAACTACGTTTATTAACTCTCAACAACTTTTATGCCTCATACTTTCTATCTGTGAAGTCATCACTAACCATAAGATCAATATGAACTCTTTTATTCTTTCTACTTTCTCAAGATCATAGCAACATAGCAAAGCCCTTGACTCAACACTAACTTTATTATAGATAGCTCACGGACTCGATTACATAAAGAGATCACAAAGTAAAACTCAAAACTACTTGATAATAAAACTTCAATCTACTAGATCAAGATACTACTAAAAGGATCGAACTAAATAAAATGGTAAAGAGAGGAGTGTGATGGTGATATGATACCGGGGCACCTCCCCAAGCTTGGCAGTTGCCAAGGGGAGTGCCCATACCCATGTGATTATGTCCTCGGAGGTGATGGAGGTGGTGATGATGATTGTGGATAATCGCACATCGAGCGTAAAAGCTCCTCCAACTTGCGGATAATGCCCTTAAGTCCAGCGATATGATCCTTCAACAAAATATTCTCCTGCGTGAGATACTTGTTCTGTATGCGAGCTAACTCAACCATCTTGAAAGCTTCAATCTCTGTTGGAGTAAAGAGGTTAGGTAAAGGTTGAGGGATGTCTTCTTCTTTCACCGCCGGAGCTTGGACCTCCATGGCCTTCTTGATCCATTCATCCTTGTTGATCTCCTCCGGTTCTTCTCTTTTCAGCTCTACCTTCAATAGCCAAGCATCCTTGTATTCATTGTTGGAGGAGGGTGACGTCATAGTGCTCTAGATCTGCAACAGAAACAGCTCGAAATGAAACAGAGGATATTTGCGTGATACGGTGGTCAAAACCTTCGGGAGTATATATAATGAATTTTTACCGACCAAAATACATAACATGTAAGAAAACGGAGTCCAGGAGGCACACGAGGTGTCCATGAGACAGGGGGCGCGCCCAGTAAGGGTGGGCGTGCCCTCCACTCTCGTGGGGGCCTTGTGTCCCTCTCGGACTACTTCTTTCTTCCTAAAATTCTTAAATATTCCAAAACTGATAAAAATTGCCATTGGAGTTGTTTTGGAGTCGGTTTACTTACCGTACCACATACCTATTCCTTTTCAGTGTTTAGAACGTTCTGGAAAGTGTCCCTTATGTATTCCTCCGAGGTTACGGTTTCAATAATATTAGTTTCAACATTGATAGGATTACCTGAAATATAATGTTTAATTCTCTGACCGTTCACCACCCTCGGACTTGTGCCTTCGAAGTTGTTGATTTTTATAACACCAGGATGATAGACCTCCTCGATAACATAAGGACCTTTCCATTTAGAGAGAATTTTTCCTGCAAAAAATCTTAAACAAGAATTGAATAATAACACATAATCTCCTACGTTAAACTCACGCTTTTGTATCCTTTTGTCATGCCAGCGTTTTACTTTTTCTTTGAATATCTTGGCATTCTCATAGGCTTGGCTTCTCCCTTCATCACGTGAGCTAATATCAAACAACCTCTTCTCACCGGCAAGTTTGAAGTCATAGTTGAGCTCTTTAATAGCCCAATATGCTTTATGTTGAATTTCAAGAGGTAAATGACATGCCTTTCCATAAACCATCTTATAAGGAGACATATTCATAGGATTTTTGTATGCAGTTCTATAGGCCCATAATGCATCATCAAGTTTTTTGGACCAATTATTTCTAGATCTATTGATAGTCTTTTGCAAAATTAATTTGAGCTCTTTATTGCTCAACTCTAATTGACCACTAGACTGCGGATGATAAGGTGATGCAATTCTATGATTGACACAATACTTAGCAAGCATCTTACGGAAAGCACCATGAATAAAATGTGAACCACCATCAGTCATAAGATATCTAGGGACTCCAAACCTTGGAAAAATAACTTCTTTAAGCATTTTGATAGAGGTGTTATGATCAACACTACTAGTTGGAGTAGCTTCTACCCACTTAGTAACGTAATCAACATCAACCAAAATATGTGTGTAACCATTAGAGGCAGGAAAAGGTCCCATATAATCAAAGCCCCAAACATCAAACAGTTCAATAACAAGAGAATAATTCATAGGCATTTCTTGACGTCTACTAATATTACCAATTCTTTGACATTCATCACAAGATAAGACAAACTTACGAGCATCTTTGAAGAGAGTAGGCCAATAAAAACCAGATTGCAGTACCTTGTGTGCAGTTCTATCTCCAGCATGGTGTCCTCCATAGGATTCAGAGTGACACTTCCATAGGATCTGTTCCTGTTCATGCTCAGGCACACAACGTCTAATAACACCATCTACTCCTTCTTTATAAAGGTGTGGGTCATCCCAGAAGTAATGTCTTAAATCATAAAAGAACTTTTTCTTTTGCTGGTATGTGAAACTAGGAGGTATAAATTTAGCAACAATGTAATTGGCATAATCAACATACCAGGGAGCAGTACGAGAAGCATTAATGACCGCTAATTGTTCATCAAGAAAGCTATCATCAATAGGCAGTGGGTCATCAAGAACATTCTCTAACCTAGATAAGTTGTCTGCAACGGGGTTCTCAGCTCCCTTTCTACCAATAATATGCAAATCAAATTCTTGGAGCAGGAGAACCCATCTAATGAGTCTAGGCTTAGCGTCTTTCTTTTCCATAAGATATTTAATAGCAGCATGATTAGTGTGAATAGTAACTTTGGAATCAACAATATAAGGTCTAAACTTATCACATGCAAACACAACTGCTAAGAATTCTTTTTCAGTAGTAGCATAATTTCTCTGGGCAGTATCAAGAGTCTTACTAGCATACTGGGTAACATTCAATTTCTAATCAACTCTTTGCCCAAGAACATCACCTACAGCATAATCACTAGCATCACACATAATTTCAAAAGGTAAATTTCAATCAGGTGGCTGGACAATAGGTGCAGTGATCAAAGCTTTCTTAAGTATTTCGAATGCTTCTACACAATCATCATCAAAGACAAAAGGAATATCTTTTTGCAATAAATTAGTCAGAGGCGTAGAGATTTTAGAAAAGTCCTTAATGAACCTCCTATAAAAACCGGCATGACCAAGGAAACTTCTTATACCTTTTATGTCCTTGGGACATGGCATCTTTTCAATAGCATCAACTTTAGCTTTATCAACTTCAACACCTCTCTCGGAGATCTTGTGCCCCAAAAAAATGCCTTCATTCACCATAAAGTGGCACTTTTCCCAATTCAAGACGAGACTAGTGTCTCCGCATCTCTGCAAAACTCGATCAAGGTTGCTCAAACAATCATCAAAATAGGATCCATAAACAGAGAAATCATCCGTGAATACCTCACAAATCTTTTCACAAAAATCAGATAATATAGCCATCATGCATCTTTGAAAGGTAGCAGGTGCATTACATAAACCAAAAGGCATACGTCTATAAGTAAAAGTACCGAAAGGGCAAGTAAAAGTAGTTTTAGATTGATCCCCCACTGACACAGGTATTTGAGAGAAGCCAGAATAACCATCTAGAAAGCAGAAATGTGTGTGTTTGGATAGTATTTCTAGCATTTGATCAATTACCATCCTATAACCTGTAATAATTCTTTGCGGGATCAATTCATCTTTATCATTAGGAACAACGGTAATACCTCCCTTTTTAGGAACACAATGGACAGGACTTACCCATTCACTATCAGCAACGAGATAAATTATACCTACTTCAAGGAGCTTTAGTATCTCCTTTCGTACCACTTCTTTCATCTTGGGATTCAGTCGTCGTTGAGGATCTCTAACTGGTTTGGCATCTTTCTCCACTGTAATTTTGTGTTGGCATAACGTGGGACTAATGCCCTTAAGATCATCCAGATTATATCCAATAGCAACTCGGTGCTTCTTCAGAGATTTCAATAATCTTTCTTCTTCTTGCTCTGAAAGGTTAGCACTAATAATAACAGGATATATTTTCTTCTCATCAAGATATGCATACTTAAGATTATCAGGTAATGGTTTGAGTTCAAACACGGGATCACCCTTGGGTGGAGAGGGATCCCCAAGAATTTCAACGGGAAGGTTATGTTTTAGCATAGGTTCCTGTTTAAGGAACACTTCATCTATTTCCCTTCTTTCCTTCATAAACATTTCATTTTCATGGTCTAGCAAATATTGTTCTAGCCGATCAGTAGGAGGCACGACAATAGAAGCAGGACCAATAATCTCATCCTTACTAGGTGATTCTCTATCACGAGGTTGTCTATGAAACTTAGCAAAATTAAACTCATGTTTCATATCCCCTAAACCAATTTCAACAACATCCTTTTTGCAATCAATCCTAGCCTTAACCGTGTTCAAGAAGGGTCTACCAAAAATAATGGGACCAAAATCATCTTGTGGGGAACCAAGAACAAGAAAATCAGCAGGGTATTTAACCTTCCCACACAAGACTTCAACATCTCTAACTATCCCAACTGGTTTAATGGTATCCCTATTAGCAAGATTAATAGTAACATCAATGTCTTCTAATTCAATGGGTGCAATTTCGTGCATAATTTATTTATATAAATCATAGGGTATTGCACTAGCACTAGCACCCATATCGCATAAGCCATGATAACAATGATCTCCTATTTTAACAGAAATAACAGGCATGCCTACGACAGGTCTATGTATCTTAGTATCTGGTCTAGCAATATTAGCAGTCTCACCACAGATCCAAGAGATCTTTAACCATAGCAATACTAGGTTCAACTTTGATTTGCTCAGGGGGTGTATAAGTCCTAGTATTACTCTTACGAACAATAATTGAAGTTTTAGCATGATCCTTTATCCTAACTGGAAAAGGAGGTTTCTCAACATAAGTAGTAGGAACAATAGGATCACTATAGGTGATAGTCTTTTCTTCAACTGTAATAGGTGAAACTACTTTCACTTCAATGAGAGGATTATATTTAAACCATTTCTTCTTAGGGAGATCAACGTGAGTAGCAAAAGATTCATAGAAAGAAGCTACTATCTTAGAGTCAAGTCCATATTTAGTGCTAAATCCGCGAAAAGCATCGGTATCCATAAAAGATTTAACACAATTGAACTTAGGTGTCATACCTTACTCATTACCATCATCGGAACCCCAATCTTCATAGTTGCATTTAATTCTTTCCAATAAGTCCCATTTGAAATCAATAGTCTTCAACATATAAGAACCAACACAGGATGTATTGAGCAGGTTGCGATCATTGAGAGAAAGCCGAGCATAAAAATTTTGAATAATCATTTCCCGGGTGAGCTCATGATTGGGGCATGAATATAACATTGACTTAAGCCTCCCCCAAGCTTGAGTGATGCTTTCTCCTTCGCGAGGCCAGAAATTATATATGTAATTACGATCACGATGAACAAGATGCATAGGATAGAACTTCTAGTGAAATTCCAACTTCAATCGTTTATAATTCCAAGATCCAGTGTCATCGCATAGCCTATACCATGTCAATGCATCTCCCTTCAAAGATAAAGGGAAGACCTTCCTTTTGACAACATCATCGGGAATACCTGCAAGCTTAAATAATCCACAAACTTCATCCACAAAGATAAGGTGTAAATCGGGATGCAATGTTCCATCTCCTGCAAATGGATTAGCTAGCAGTTTCTCTATCATACCCGAAGGAATCTCAAAGTAAATATTTTCAGTAGGTTCAGTAGGTTGAGGAGCAACTCTTTGCTCTCCTGGTCGGGGTGAAGATACCCCGAACAAGCCCCTCAAAGGATTAGTTTCCATAGTGACAAGTAATAGAAAATTTCAGCACACTATATAAATGTTTCCTTACCAAGTTCCACTCACCAAAAGCGCTACACTCCCCGGCAACAGCGCCAGAAAAGTGTCTTGATGACCCACAAGTGTAGGGGATCTATCATATTCCTTTCGATAAGTAATAATGTCGAACCCAACGAGGAGCAGAAGGAAATGATAAGCAGTTTTCAGTAAGGTTTTCTCTACAAGCACTGAAATTGTTGGTAATAGATAGTTTTGTGATAAGATAAATTGTAACGAGTAACAAGCAATGAAAGTAAATAAAGTGCAGAAAGTTGGCCCAATCCTTTATGTAGCAAAGGATAAGCCTGGACAATTTCTTATAATGAGGAAGGAGCTCCCGAGGACACATGGAAATTTTCGTCAAGCTATTTTTCATCACGTTCATATGATTCGCGTTCGGTACTTTGATAATTCGATATGTGGGTGGACCGGTGCTTGGGTACTGCCCTTACTTGGACAAGCATCCCACTTATGATTAACTCCTATTACAAGCGTCCGCAACTACAAAAGAAGTATTAAGGTAAACCTAACCACAACATTAAACATATGGATCCAAATTAGCCCCTAATGAAGCAACGCATAAACTAGGGTTTAAGCTTCTGTCACTCTAGCAACCCATCATCTACTTATTACTTCACAATGCCTTCCTCTAGGCCCAAATAATGGTGAAGTGTCATGTAGTTGACGTTCACATAACACCACTAGAGGAAAAGACAACATACATCTCATCAAAATATCGAACGAATACCAAATTCACATGATTACTAATAGCAAGACTTCACCCATGTCCTCAAGAACAAACATAACTACTCACAAAGCATATTCATGTTCATAATCATAGGAGTAATAATATGCATTAAGGATCTGAACATATAATCTTCCACCAAGTAAACCAATTAGCATCAACTACAATGAGTAATCAACACTACTAGCAACCCACAGGTACCAATTTGTGGTTTTGATACAAGATTGGATACAAGAGATGAACTAGGGTTTTGAGAGGAGATGGTGCTGGTGAAGATGTTGATGGAGATTGACCCCCTCCCGGTGAGAGGATCGTTGGTGATGATTTCCCCCTCCGGAGGGAAGTGTCCCCGGCAGAACAGCTCTGCCAGAGCTCTAGATTGGTTCCGCCAAGGTTCCGCCTTGTGGCGGCGGAGTTTCGTCCCGTAAGCTTGCCCACGATTTTTTCCAGGGTAAAAGCCCTCATATAGCAGAAGATGGACATCGGGGGGCCACCAGGGGGCCCAGGAGATAGGGGGCGCGCCCAGTAGGGGTGGGCGCGCCCCCACCCTCCTGGCCAGGGTGTGGGCCCCCTGATGTATTTCTTCCGCTCAATAATTCTTATTAAGTCCAAACACATGTTTCGTGGAGTTTCAGGACTTTTGGAGCAGTGTAGAATAGGTTTCCAATGTTTGCTCCTTTTCCAGCCAGAATTCCAGCTGCCGGCATTCCCCCTCTTCATGGTAAACCTTGTAAAATAAGGGAGAATAGCCATAAGTATTGAGATATAATGTGTAATAACAACCCATACTGCAATAAATATTGATATAAAAGCATGATGCAAAATGGACGTATCACATCACAACAAAAAATGGAGATTTGTCAGTCCTTTTGAGCTGAAGTTAGTTTGGTCTTGTGGGGAGTAATGTAACCATCCTTCAACTGCTCCTTCTGATGAGAAGATAGACAGGGCTTCTTCATCCTGGCATAATCGGAACTAGTCTCTTCACGTACTCCATATTCTTCTTCAGAGGAAGATGATCCTATTGTGCAAAGACAAGAGGACAACTAAATGCTAGCATCCCTATTTGCTCAAAAAAAGGAAAGGAAATATTTAAAACAACACAGATGAAGCACTTCTCAAGGACAATATCACTTTTTCATGACAGTATCTAAACAGTAGCACAACACCAATAGAGATGACAAAGCTCAATCATATGGATGAAATCAGTGGGCGAGTACCAACCTTTGTCAGGAGGCTTATTGTGTAGAGCATACAGATCAAGTACTTCTCAGGAACCATTTGTTGCTATCTACTGTGGTAGCCATGCTTACATATACTCCTCGATTAGTTTAATGTTTCCAACATCTTCTTGTGCAGTTCCACTAAAATATATGGTATCTTCAAAGAAGATCCCTGTTTGCACAAGTAGAGATAATTACGTATTACATTAAGAGTGTCATCAAAATAGTGGCAAAACAATTGCTCGTTCCAGTCATAGAAATAAATTAAGATGCAAAACTATATCATTACTTGTGTCATCACAGTTCCAGTGCTTCATTACAACACCGGGAGTTGATTTTTGTTTTTCCGCTTGTTCTTCCCCTTCATCACTTGGTTTAATAACAGACAAGCTTCGCCTTAATGTAAGATTTGGCATGTCAATTAGGGAGCACAAGTATAGCACTAAACAATGACATTAATTTTCTGATGAAAGTGGCAAAATACAGGCCAACATTGTGAAATATCCTTATCTTACCTCAATGGATATTACGGTGCACATACAGATTGGAAGTCTTGTCTCCATTTGTGCAGTTTACTAAAATCAAGCAACATTAAAACTCTCTTCAACAAATATTTGGTGTATGCAAGATTACCGTCCTATCCCCAACCGACTAATGTTGCTATGATGTAGTAGAAATTTGAAACGGGGGCTAAGTTTGTAAATTTCCTCGCATTTGAGACAAGCGCACCCTGAATACATGCTTCCCAATTTGATTCAAGATGGAAGGACTCCTGCATTGGGATTTTGCTCCTGGCCTAGCCCTTGCAGATCAGGTGAGAAGAAAGTTTGGTTCTATGGTGCATTTCTCCCCTTCTCGAGACTCCAAGGAGTTCTTCCTTGTAGTCACGTTCTCTTCGGCTTCCTTCCCACTCAATGAAGAATCCATGGGTATTGCGCTCCAATGTTGCATTGGAGGGTTTAGGGTTGGCCTCAAAGTGCTTCAGATTAATCCTCGAGCCTTTCGTTTCTCAGTTGCCAATAATAAGGTGGGACATTTTATTTATGGGCTTAAGGATCGTATTTGGCCGGATTTCATTTGGCACTTTCATCTGTTCAATGGCCGTTTCAATCGTGTGCCCTCAAATAATTTGAGTTGGCACACGGATGAAGAGTTAACAGAGATCACCGCTCGACGTCCCATGGCTATTAAATCGAATTTGGGGTTTTTACGTTCTGATTCTTTGTCTAAAGATTCATCCATGAAGGAGCTAAGCAAGTTTTCCCTCAAACCCATTGATCATATGGTTTTCTCCAACATGCATGTTCGGGAGGCGGCGTCATCCTCATGCCCAAAGAATAGTCAGGGGTTTAAAATTCAATTTGGGTCATTTCCGGCAGCGGATCATTTGCCAACGGTAATTGAGGAGTCATCAACGGTCTCATTACTTGAGAAATATCGTCGTCAAGCGCAATCTGAGGGCATTAATGACATAGAGTATCTACGTTTGGGCAGTTTTAGTTGTCCCATTAATGTGTCTTATCCTAGCCCGCCACAATGCTTTCTAACCTCGGCTTTCAAATATGCCCCAGCCCATGTTAACTGGCCACCTTGTTTGTCGGCCCATTACAAGATGGATTGGGCCCAGGCCGGATATACTGAAGATGAGATCAATCTGATTACTACTAATTGGACGGTTTTGTGTGCTCGTTGCCTTCAATGGGGGCACCAGAAGATTGATTGCCCTACTAAACTGATTTGCATTAATTGCTCCACGCCTGATCACAAGGCAAGCAAATGCCCGGCCCGGATTCCTCTACAGCAGCTTGGACCAAAATTGGTAGTGTATCCACCCAGTATCAATCAGTCTAGTCTCCCCTCGGCCTCTGCTCTCATAAAAAATAAACCCAAGACCAAATCGGCCGTTTGATGTGAAGCTTGCGGCTATTATGGACATGCGGCACAATCCTGTAGAAAAAAGCGTTGGCTAGAGCGTTGGAAATGGATCCCTAAAAATCCTCATATTACCAAAACAGCCTCACACGCTTCCGCTTCTACTTGGTTTCCTCAATCATCACCGCCCCTCGCCTGCCATTCGCCACCCTTGTCACACCCATCACCTCAACCTCTCTCTCTCTCTGCACCACCATCATGGCGAACTACACCCTCAACCCGGTGCTGTTCCTACCGCCGGGCTTCGCCGTTGAGCCGGGGCCGGCCGATCGAGTCTTCCGGAGTGGGATGGTGGTCGGCCCTATTCCACCGCTCAACCACGACTACCTGGCAATCACAGAGTCAAGCGCCTATGTGCCTCTACATCGCCGGGCTGCGGTTCGTCAAGCTGTTCATGGTATGCTCCAAGAAGCCCAACTGTTCACCACTGAAGTAAGTGACCACCCTTTTGGGATTGGGATCTTTGGATTTGTCGATTCCTTCATCCGTGATACCGCCGTTGCTACACCATTAGAACTTGAGGATGAAGATCTGCTTGTCACCTTTGTCCCCCATAATGAAGCCCTCAATCGTCGATCCACCACTTTCGGACGAGAGATATGGTTTATGTTTTTGGCTTTCCTTACGATTATCAGACTGACTACTACATCAATAAGTCTCTGGGTGGTTTCAGTTCGCTTGTTTCCTGGTACAATCCTCACCAGGACCGTGGTTTCATGCTCATTAAGGCGAGAGTTCTGAACCTGCGATTGGTACCAAAGAGTTTTGTGGTTTGGCAGCTTGGTGGCGCAAGTGATTGCTGGACAGTCCAGATCACCATTCTCAGGAGCAATGACTGGAACGGGCTACTTCCAGAAGTCATGCCGGCCGGAGAAGAACCACCGCCACCTGATGGAAATCCTCATCCTCAGTTTGGCCCTGATCTGAGAGCCGAGCAACTGTATCAGCAACAGGTCCACAACTGGCTCATGCAGAATGCGGAACCCCCCAAAGGTGCGCCCGATGGCCCTGCGGCTCAGCCTAACCATGATCATGTTGGTTGGGGAGAATGGCATGCTCCGCCAGGCCCACCTCTGCCCTAATTGCCACCATTTCTCATGAACTTTCAGGCCTGGCTTGCAGCTTAAGGTTTACAGGTGCAAGATGGCATTGTTCCAGAGAACAATGTCTCTGACAATGCACTTCAGGCTTGGCATGATTCACTCACGAGCTCTGAAGATTCTGAGTCTGCCCATTCTGCTGATTTACTCCTACTCGCGGGGTTTGATGCACCGGAGGTTCAGAGTCACAATGAGGTGCTTACTGTATCTGTTGATGTTCATCCTCAGGGTCTGCGCTTTGGAATGTCTGCGCAGGGTGATGTGCTCATGGCTCTCCTGTTAGCCAACCCTATCCCTCGTCAATAGATGAATGCGGCTCTCTTCTCGGCGTTGCGCCCTCTTGTAGCTTCATTTGGCCCCTAGAGCTCGGGCCTTGGCTTTCGTCAAGATTCAGTTCAAGTGGTGGTGCATGTGTCTCTTTTAGGTGGAGACATTCAGTTATCTCCGGTCTAGAAGATGATCTCTCCTGCTCAAGTTAGTCTGTCTGCTTCGCCTGCTCCCCTGCTCCTCACCATGGAGCCATCTGAACCCATGATCGCCAACACTGATGAGATACATTCGATGGGTGAGATCCCACGACCTGCTCGGTTTGTTTCTGCTGCTCCGGGGCCACTGATGCCATCTCTGTCACTGCCTGACGAAGGATCGTCAAGATCCCTGTCCCATACTACACAAGCCCTGAAGCAGAGGAAAGGTAAGATGTTAGCCCCAATTGACACTGCAACTCTGTGCAGAAGCTCAAGAAACAACAAGTACGATGGCTTCCGGGTCCTTCACGCCTCTGACTCTCGTCAGACCAAGTCCAGAGTCAAGCCTCGTGTCATCCCCTCTGCTCTGGAGGCTACTGAAGATACTCATGTGGATTCCACTGCTGTTGATGCCCCCGGGGACGATGCTGCTGATCCGATCCCACCACCAACACCCATCCCCACCATGCATGCCATTGGCTCCAACCTTTGCGCGGTGCCCGCTGAAGAGCTCACTACTTCGGCCCTGTCCGAGGAATAGGTGGGTTTCTTATTTATCTTCTGTAGTTATCTGAACTTTTCGTACCTTGATGCTTTTGTGCAACTGGAATGTACTCTGCTAGAATGTGCGTGGTCTTAATGCACCTGAGAAACATTTAGCGCTTAGTAATGCGATCCAGGCTAGTGGTTGCGCGGTGATTTGCCTACAAGAATCTAAGATGCCTTCTTTTGACGCTGCCACTCTCAAATCTATATGCCCGCGACGTTTTGATCAATTTGAGTATATTCCCTCACACGACACTTCGGGTGGCATTGTTACGATCTGGAACAGTAGTGTTTTCATGGGCAGGGTTTTCGTGTCTGAGCAATTTGCGTTAGGAATTGAGTTTACCTCCACGCAATCTAATCACCATTGGAAACTTGTCAATGTGTACGGCCCCTGTCAAGGTGATCTTCATACTTCTTTCACTAGGTGGTTATTTGATTTGGATATTCCTACTACTGAAGATTGGCTTATTCTTAGCGACTTTAATTACATTCCTTCGCTTGATAACCGCAGCAAACCTGGTGGGAATGTCCAGGATATGTTCACATTTAATGACTTTATTCGTGAACAATACCTCACTGAATTGCCCATTAAGGGCAGAGCTTATACCTGGTCCAATATGCAGCAACAACCGCTCCTGGAACAACTTGATGGGGTTTTTTTACCACACTCAACTGGACCATATCATTCCCTAACACTTTGGTGAATCCTTTGGGGAAGCCAGTCTTCGACCATACTCCTTGCTCTGTGGTCATCCAAACAACAATTCCAAAAAGTAAGCTCTTCAGGTTTGAAACATAACGGATTGCCCACCCAGGGTTTATGGAGGTTGTGGCACAAGCTTGGAATAAACCCATCAAATACAATAGACAGTCCAACACGGCCGCCAGGATTGGACAAAAGCTCAAGGCTGTGCGATATGCTCTCAAGCATTGGAGTAAGAAGATTTCCCGCTTAAACATTGCTATTGAAAATACTAATAAAATGCTTCTGGAGCTAGATAATATTGAAGATCGCAGGCCACTTACCACTCCTGAGCGAAACTTTCACAATATCCTCAAAAAACATCTCTTGAGGCTTCTCCAACATGAGAAAGATTATTGGAAAAAACAATGTACCATTCAATGGATCCAATTCGGGGATGAAAATTCAAAAAAAATTCAAACTGTGGCTACTAAACGTTACAGAAGGAATTACATCAGCTCTCTGAAAACTGTTGATGGCAGTGTTGTTGAGGATCATGCAGGCAAGGAATCTGTCCTCTTTGAGGCTTTCAAGACTCGGATGGGGCAAGCTAACCCCTCGCCTATGAAGTTCAACCTAGATAATCTCCTCAAGGATGAGGTGCTGTTTGCCACTCTTGTGGCTCCATTTACACATAATGAGATTGATGCTGTGGTTTCGGCAATGCCGCCTGATCGGGCCCCTGGCCCCAATGGTTTCAATGGTGCCTTTTTGAAAGCTTGCTAGCCTATCCTAAAAGAAGACTTCTATCTCCTCTGCCAGGAATTTCATCAGGGTGGTCTCAATCTGGAAAGTATCAATGCGGGCTATATCACGCTGATTCCAAAAGACAACTCGCCTGACAACGTGAATGACTTCAGGCCCATCACCCTTCTCAACTATTGTCTGAAGCTAATCACTAAAATCCTGGCTGATCGCCTGCAACGCATCATTCTTCAGTTGGTACACAAAAATCAGTACGGCTTTCTTCGGGGCAGGTCCATCCATGATAGCCTAGCTTGGGCCTTCGAATACATACATCAATGTCAAGCCTCCAAGAAAGAAATCATTCTCCTCAAACTGGACTTTGCCAAGGCATTCGATACCATTGAGCATTCACCTATGCTCCTCATCATGAAGAAAATGGGTTTTCCACCTGCATGGCTAGGTTGGATGCACAATATCTTATCTTCCGGCAAGTCCTCGATGCTTCTCAACAGTGTTCCTAGTTGCTATTTCACTGCAAGTGCGAGGTCCGCCAAGGTGATCCTATGTCCCCACTTATTTTTGTAATTGCGGCCGACCTCCTTCCATCCGCCATCAATGATGCGCTTGAACAAGGCTTGATCAGTCACCCGATCCCTCCTAAAGGTGAAGCTAAGTACCCCGTCATCCAATATGCAGATGATACTATCGTTGTATTGCCTGCATGTCTTCTCCAAGCGGCCAAGTTGAAACAAATCCTTGAAGACTACGCCACACTATCGGGCTCAAAATCAATTTTCATAATCCACGATCGTCCCTATCAACACCCCTGCCGACAAATGCAATGCCCTGGCAAATCTCTTTGGTTGCACCCAAGAATCTATGCCGTTCACTTACCTGGGCCTGCCCCTAGGGACCACACGTCCAACGGTCCTGGATTTGACACCGTTTGTGTGCAAAGCAGAAAGAAAAATCACTGATGCCATGTCTCGCATGTCTCATGCTGGCCGGTTAGCGTTGATCAATTCACTCATTACCTCTCTGGCCATATATTTGATGGGCACTTTGCGCCTACCACAGAAAATTATTGCCCAGCTGGACAAAATTCGTAGGCAATGCCTCTGGTTAAAAAAGACAGCTGATGGTGATAAACACAACTCTCTTGCTGCTTGGACCATGGTCTGCCGTCCCAAATCTAGCGGTGGCCTCGGTATTCTTGACTTGAGGGTTCAAAATGATGGCCTGCTTCTGAAATTCCTCCATAAATTCTTTAACAAACTGGACATTCCTTGGGTACAGTTGATTTGGGATACGTACTACTTGGACTCAATCCCGCATGCAGCTGAGATATGTGGCTCCTTTTGGTGGCGAGATCTCGTTCACCTCATTCCAATATACCGTGGTATCTCCCATGTTCAAGTCAACAATGGTAAATCTGCGCTGTTTTGGAAAGACAGCTAGAATAATGATGTTTATGCTGGCAAGTACCCTAGGGCATTCTCGTACGTCCATCATGAAGATCTTTCGGTCCGGGATTTCCTGACGACTGCCACCCTGCATGAAACCTTTCAGCTCCCCCTGTCTGTACAAGCCCATGATGAGCTAAAGCTTCTGCAGCTTCACGTAGTGGAAATTTCCCTTGACGAATGTCGGGATGTTTGGCCCTATTGCTGGGGGCCACTGTCTTCAAAACTGCCGCATATTAAAAAAATTTCTTTCGAGACATGGTGGCTCATGTGGCATACCAGTGGCTTTGGCGGACCAAGTGCACCCCGAAGATCAAAGTCTTCGGTTGGTTTTTGCTCTCTGGTCGTCTCAACACACGCAACATGCTGAAACAACGACATTATAACATTGGAACCAACCTCGATTGCCTGCTGTGTGGTCATCACGTTGAAGAAATGGTGGAGCACCTTTTCTTCCATTGCACCTTTAGCAAAGTCTATTGGCAACGCCTGAACATCTGTGGGGAACGGTTGGCAACCGGCTGGATCTTATTGAACAAATGAAGACTCAGCGCCCGCGCAAGATGATCATGGAAATCTTTCTGATTGCTGCTTGGAGTCTCTGGAAAGAGCGTAACAACAATTATTTTAGGCGTGTGGTTCCTTCCATTGACTCATGGTGGACTAGGTTCAAGATCGACTTTGGTAACCTTCAATATAGATTGCCAGAACACAAGAGACATGTTGTCTCTTCCATTTTGCAAACTCTAACCCAGGACTCTCATTAACTTTGAGGGCTTGTAGCTTAGTCATGTCTAACTTCCCCACTTTGTAATTATCACCATGTAACCAAGTTTCTTTTATACTTAATATACATGCAGTATGAGCCTTTCCTACTATCCCAACCCTATAAAAAATCAAGCAACATTGCCATACAAGTAGCACAACATATGAAAGCACACTGCAGAATCGTGTGAAAGAAGGCTAGTACTGACCTCTCATGATGCGGAATTCAAACAACTCACAAGAAGAAGATCTGAACCAAATTTGCCAACACAGATAGGAAGTAAGATCTCCTCTTGTGCAGTTCCACTAAGATCAAGCAATCAAGCAACGTTGTCGGTGTGATGTTTTGGTTGACCTACACAAAACACTCCTAAAACAAAAGTGTTTTGTGCAGTGCAACAAAAGGTCACAATGGCAACGAGGTCAAGTAGATAACCCTGTTTACACAGAGGTGCAAAGGAAACAACTAGTGGTCAATAACGGTGGATGACATAGAAGCCAACAAAAAGAAGCATCTACCTTATCTAGATGGGAAAGAAAGCAAGACAATAGCATTTCTCAAACGGTGGCATTGATTAATATTAACATAGAGATTATATTAACAATAAAATTTGTTAAACATGTAATTTGCTTTTAACTGTGGCATTGCATCAATTTTCCAGCGGCATTATTAGAGGGTGTTTGTTTACAGGGACATTTTGGTGTAGGGACTAAAAAACTCCGTGTTAGTCCCATCTAAACCAAACAGGAGGGACTTTTATGGACTAAAAGTGGGCATTTTTGGGACTAAAGAAAGAAGACCCCGAGGGAGTCTTTTTGGGACTTTTCCAACAGTTGCCCCTGCCACACATCGCACCTTGTCTCTATTAGTTCATTACTAGGGGTAACATGGTCTTTTAGCATGTCATTTAATAACCTCTAGTCCATGTTTAGTCCCTGGAACCAAGCAGGTAGGGACTAGGGAGTTTTTAACCAAACAGGGCCTTAGATTAACAACAGCTAAAGAGTTGCATGGGATAGTGGATGCACCAGCACCATGTGCATCTACCGATGTACTGTGGTCATGCACAGTCTGTTGCAACAAAGAACAAACAACCAAGGAGCATATTTGTGTTGGTACCAGTTTTGTTATCTTTAGACACCTTTCCCTATGTGAGCGCAGCAAATCTAGTCCTGCTCAAACTCTACAGCCTTGTCCCCCAAAACAAAAGATCAGTTCATTACAGATGTGCGTACTACGTTTGTCATTGTTTTCCCTTTTCGACCAACGTAGGTGCTGGATAGCCAGTCTGTACTAGTACTTTCGCCCCTTCCTTTCCTCTTTGAACCACGCCCTAGATTTATGCAATACAACTTTCCCCACTACTTTCCCACACTCCTTTACTCTTTGAACCACGTCCTAGATTCATGGTATACATGCAGCTAGAGCAAGGAATAAGTAAATTATACCTCAAGGTTCTTGGGGCGTGGTTCGGTGGGCGATGGGATGATGGCGAAGAAGAAGGGGTCGGAGGCCCTCCCGCGCCGCCGCTGGATGAAAGTGAAGAGCTGCGCCGGTAGTGGATTCCCTCCCTCACCGACGGCGACAGTGTTAAGCCTCCTTCCCTTCCCGGTGGACGGATCCTGCCGGCTCTTTGAGTAGCATTGAGGGAAGAGAGAGGCCAACGAAGTCTTGTTTAGACTGGAGAGGGTGAGAGAGTGTGAAGAGAGCAACTACAAGCGCCGAGTCTGCAGCGTGTATATATATACTTGAGAGAGAGTGTGAAGTGTGCAAACCCTAGAAAACAAGCGCCGAGGCTGCAGCTTATAGAGTACGTGATGAGGTTATTATACGGTCACTACGAGATCGTATAGCTCTGTATCCATCCATTTTGACCTGTCAAAGAATCCTCCTGGCACAAATTATGCTCAAGTGTAGTTATTGAACCCGAGACCTCAAGTTTTTTTTTGAGTGGAACCCGAGACCTCAAGTTTGATGAGCGAACAGGCTAACCAGCTACACAACCCTCCCGTTATGTTCAACGAGAGGAAAATAACCTTTTATACATTCCCGCATTCGTGTGACAAGCATGCCGTGTTTTTGTGTGTGTGTGTGGGAGCCATTGGGATTTAAATCATAATCGTGTCATGTGGCTTTGGTGGTAAGACTATCCACAGTGGTGCAGAAATAATGCAACCTTAGTCACCTTACCTCTCTCCACGTAGTACGTTGGGTCCCACCAGTCAGAGGGTGAAACAAACAGATTAATAAGAAAAAATAAAAGAGCCAGTGGTGTATCTTACCTCACACATCTCGCTACTGCTCGGGAACAGTGTCCAATTGATCCCTCTGTTCGCTCACGTACTATTTTAAGTGAATCCTTATTATAACATGCACACAATTTTGGGCACTTGTATTCGACCTAAGTCAGTGTGCCACCGTATCTCGTACTTACTACTCCCTCCATCTAGGTGTAATAAGTCACGTTAGAAGGTGCAACGGGACCAAGGTGCGTGTGTGTGTGTGTGTGTGTGTGTGTGTGTGTTAGAGAGAGCGACAGTTCGACCTACTCCTACAGAGAGATGGTGTGTAGTGTATGATTTTAGCTGCGAGAGTCGGTGCATCCTCTTGTTTTCGGGCGTGTCCGGTAGGGATAGGCAGACAGCTTCCACGCCCGCTCTGACCAGCATGGCCCACCCAAAGCCCCTCCATCGCCCCCGCGCGCTTCCCGCCCAAAACGGTCAACGCCGCTTCAAAGAACCAGTGTCGCATTCATGCCCGGGCAGAGCGGACGCGACCTCTCACTGGCGCAAGAGTGATGGTTTCTTCGTCCGTCCAACTTACTGCTAGGTCTATGTGATTTGACGGCTCACTGGTCTTTATTACTGAGGTGGTAGGACTGCTGGATGTCCCACACTTTCGGCGAAATAAGTTACTACTAGATTACAATTTTCTCCATTCTTACAGCGGAGGAGTGCAAGAGCAGTGAAAACACGCAGGCTCAGTGATTACATGGCCCACCTCACACTATCACCATATTTTCTGGACACCGTGCGACACCTAACTCTTTACATAGTACTCCCTCCGTTCCTAAATACTACTAGATGAGTCCTCGCGTGTTGCCGCGGAACAGCCGTATATCTCTCTGCGTAAAATTATCGATTTCATAGAACTAAAAAAAACTCTATAACCGCATGACACATGTGGTAGCCAAACTAAAAAAACTCCCATCATCATGTAGATCATCCGACGTAAGGAAAAAAGATCAGCCAGCTCCTACTGCATAATAGGATTATATTTTTCTTTTTGGCATGTTAATGGGACTTAAAAGCTCACTACATGCATGCTACCGGTGCATGCTTGCGTGCAGACATGTTGATGTGATTTAAAACCCACTCACATGCATGCCACGGTATTTCTGCATGCTTGCACGTGGCTTAGTGCGGAGCCTCTCAGCGTCTAGATCAGACGGCTATTATGGACTGATTTAGTTCATCTAATGGCTACATTAATTTTGATGATGTGGCTCAAGGAGAGGATACTGAATTCCTAGTAGTGGGGCCTAGCTATTACTAGTAGATAAGTCTTTGTAGAGATTCCACTAGGTGAACTACATACAGAACAAAATGAATGAATCTACACTTAAAATGTATCTATATACATCTGCATGTGGTTCATGGTGAAATCTCTACAAAGACTTATATTTAGGAACGGAGGAAGTACTAGTATAGTATGTACTGTAATTTATCAGCGAGATAAATTTGTACAATGCTATGAAGCTTCCAGCTTCTGTTACATGTATCTTGCGTCCAAGGTTGCCCGTTGCAACATTTCATCAAATACAAAGGAGACTAACACGCATGCTATTGCATCTCAATGATTGACAGATCATAGCAAATATGTACTCCCTCCGTTCCAAAATAAGTGTCTCAACTTTATGCAAACTTTAGTACAAAGTTGTACTACTACTAAAGTTGACACTTATTTTGGAACAGAGGCAGCTAAAGAAAAAACGACCCATGCAGTCCCTAGCCCTTGAACCGTGAACCTTAACCAGGCTTCAATTTGCTGGCAACGTTTGAGCTTCCTAAGAAATGAAGTTTGCAACTTTTTGACCATCGGATCATTTTGTGCAGTTTCACCAAAATCGAGATGAGCATCCCTATGGCAAAGAAATTGAAGAAGCGTGATTAGAATAAGATTACTGGGACTAGTTGATGAGACATAAACTCATCACAAATACAATACGTAGAAGCCAATAGAGGTATGTGTGGGGCAAAGAAGTAGAGAAATATCCACATGGAGTGATGTGGGCAGCTGGAGCAGTGGTGCAAGCCGGCTATAAAGGGAGTTGTACCTGAGGGACGTAGCTCAACCTTGAGGAGGGCGGCGGGAGGCGGAAACTGCCCATGTCGCGGCAGTGAGCAAGGGATGAAGGTAACCTCACCAGCTTTGTGAGAGAAAAAAGTGGGGACCCCTGATCGGGACGTTCCGACAGTGGGTTTTCGCCGTCGGCAACGGCGACCGCATCTACACTAAGCATCCACCCCTTCCCCAGGCGGACGTGATCCGCCAGGAAGTTAGAGATGTGGCCACAGTCATTTTGTGCGAGAGAGTGTGAAGAGAGCAACCCCAACAAGCAACCGTGTAGGCTGGCCCATCCTGACTATGTATATAGTGGAGCGGTTTCCTTTTCTCTCCATATGAACCTATCATATTGCATACGTGCCACTGAAGAAAAAAGAACTTTATTTATCAATGACGCGGGACCTAATACTCATTCTCCTATAACCTTGCGCTTGGCATCTCCAAAATATTAACCTTGTGATTGGCTTTTCGCCTCTTCGGGAAGTCGAGCAATAATGGTAGTGCAGTGTATATCATTCTGGCTATATGAGACCGAATGAATTGCTGCACGTCCACCATGTGGGCGAGGGGCGAGGGGCGAGGGAGAGTGCTACATATGGAGCAAAATGAATGAACCTACACTCTAAAATACGTCTGTATACATCAGTGTTTGGAGTATGTACTAGTAGTTCATATTGAAATCTACTAAAGGACATATATATTCCAAACAATATGATATAATCTCTATAACGAAGGTAGTAGGGACGAGGAGTAAATGGAGGGAGTAGTAAATTTTTCTCCTCGTCCTGCGAGCCACCGCGCGCATGGGCGAGGGAGCGGGTGTAAGGCGGACAGTACTAAGCAAGCTTCACCTCATCCTGCGAGCCACCGCGCCCGTGGACGGGGGAGACGGTGTACTAAGCAAGCTTCTCCTCGTTCTGCGAGTTGACGGGACACATCAAAAGTACTCCAGTGCATATAGCCTTGCCTCTAAGGTAGGCCCCACATGGTTTGCCTCTTTTTTTAACATAATGCGTCAAGTCGCAATTTTTTGTTCACCCGTGGTAGACGATCCTCCCTCCACCAAGTGGACAACCAGTACACGTGCCAAATTACCATGTGGGCTGCCTTTTTCATACAGAAATGAGCTCCACCGTGTACCCGCGCGGGTGTGGTTGGGAAAGAGACGGGAGTACGTGCGCCGTGCATGCACCTCTTCTCTTCTTGCACGTCCCCCACCTACGTGGGTGTGTGTGAGAGATACAAACCGCGTTCATGAGTGTTTTTTGTTTTGGGGTGGGGGTGGTGGGGGTTGATTTCGTGAATGTATTTGTGGGAATATGTGTCTATGACATCTCAAACAAGATTTTGCATGCAATGTGTGTGAAATGGAGGCCTATCCATATCATATATAGAGGGTCGGGCAATCCACGAGAAGAGAGGGAGGGTCATAGATATCGATTGAGTCGAAGAGAGGATCAAGTGGGTGGGTGCGAGATCGATGAAGAGAGCCATCGAAATTGTGTGTGTGTGTGTGTGCAAGTCAAAGATATAGGGCGACTGACCTACGGGAACGTCAGAGGGCACATGTCAAGTTTGTGTGTGGCAGGGAGACATGACTAGAGCGCTCGATGTATCGGTGTGTGTGTGGGGGGGAGGGGGTGGGGGAGGGGTAGGCAGAGGCCTAACTATAGAGGTAGAATGACTCGTGTATATGTGTTGAGAAGGAGAGACCCAGCTATGTCTTGAGGGAGATTGGTCGACATCCATACATAACTGAAGGACATGAAATATGATGGGACAGAGAGAGAGAGAGAGGGAGAGAGAGGGAGGGAGAGGGGTAGAGTGTTGGATGGATGATGGAGTTGCTACTCGAAGATGGTGGGAGAGGCCTACTAGACAAACTGAGGTGGAACTGCAATGTTATCAATAAGAGTGGGGATGTGTTTCTGTGTGTGCCTGTGTGTGATAGATCTGTCGGGACGCATCCATGGATGATGAAGGGGAACCATGTGTTTGGTAAGAAAACCTAACTAGATCAGTAGATCAATTGTTGTTTGTCGGAGGAAGGGAGAGACATAAATAATGAGGTAGATCGATCAATGCGTGGGTAAAAATGAGTTATAAGGACCTAGCTAGCTATATGTATAGCGAGAGACCGGTCAGTGTATGTCCATTTGTTAGAGGCAAATAAGGCCCAGCGAGACGGATAGACAGAGAGAATGGAGCTAGGAGGTGGTGTGAGAGGCCCAGCTACTAGCTAGATAGGGGGAGGAGTGTGCGGTTGTGAGATCGATGAAAAGAGGGGCGAGAGTTTACACATGTGTGTGACCGTATGAGAGACACGAGGCAAGGAGATTGAAGGTGCGTGTGTATGTTGTAGGTAGGCATCACTGGAGAGGTTTATCGATAGGTGTGTGTCGGAAAGGAGTTGTGGAGACTCTGGGAGAACGACCTAAATAAAAAAATGAATGTGCCCGGTGGATAGAATGCCGAGGGAGGGGGAGGGCGAGGAGGGCGTGTGCATGCACGAGAGAAAGTTAGTGGTAGCTACAAAGGTTAGAGGATTGTGTGGGTGTAAGAGACTAACAAATATCATAATTTTATATGAAAGCGGATTCATATATTTGAATAGGAGATCATAGTGTTTTAAACATATGAATGCATGAATATAGCGGTGATACACGTGCTGTGCACATGTTATACCATAATGTGATAATGCATGGCGTTTGCAACTCACAACTAAATGTTGAACAATCTAAACCATAATATACATCAAACAATCTCACATTTTATTTGAATTTGTGATAATGTGTGGCGTTTGCAGCTTACAACTAAATATCGAACAATCTAAACAATACTATATATCGAACATTCTCACATTTTATTTGAATTTGTGGTAATGTGTGGTGTTTGCAACTCACATCTAAATACTTGTAGGCGTAGGGGTGGGGCACCATACATAATGTGATAAATACATTATATATCCGAGACATGGTTTAGATTATGAAGATCTAGCTAGAGCTAGAAATGTAATGTGATTTGAAATCAACATAAAGTGGATTCAAAAAATCGAGTTTGAGTTCATATAGTACACATAGTTCATATGTAACTCGAGACTAATCATGTGGTGTGCTGTGAAGATAATACACAAATGATGGTTTAACTTGACAATAATGATGATTTTAGATCTTATTAAAACAGAGAAACGAATTCAAATGCTTTGAATCACAACAATAAATACTGTAGATCTTACTCAAATAGAGAAACAAATTCAAATTTAGTTCATATTGAAGCGGTAGTATATGTGTTTGGGATGCACTAAAACGTTCATTTGAGTAGTAGGTTGCATGCATTATACACGTAGCGAAATATTTTAATTGAACATAACATGAATTCAAAGCTTTGAATGACATTTGTAGTGGGCATTGATTTGGTACAGTACACGTTAGGCTTGTCCGGAAATTTCAACCCGCGCCTTGTTAGCCCGAAATATTTAAGATATATCTTTGTCTCATCGTGCTCCGACAACTCCCTCCATCTCAACCCGCGCCTTGCTATTTCGAAATTACAACACACGCGAAAACTCCCACCTCCTATGAAATCCCGACACGCGAAATGCCCATGGTATCCCTGAACCGAAAGAACCACCTCAAATCGGTGGGGGTACTTTTGTAACTTACCCCACATTTCGGACAAGCGCGTCCCTAAGCCATGGTTCCCCACTGCCATCCCATCTGCCCACCCATTCGTACATCGAGGCCGCGAAAACCCGCGACGAAGCCCCACACCCTGATCCGTCTGCCACCCATCCGGAGCCTCTTCCCCAACGACGTCGTCCACAACAACACCTCGACGTCCCTCATCCACCGTACCAGATGAGGATCCGTCATCGATCTCGTCGTCCCGCCGGTTCAGCCACCCCGTCCTCCACCTCCAAGGAGCTGCCCTGACGTTCCCCTCATCTTTCGCGCCACCTCCATTCCCACACCGCCGTCTTCACCTGCACCACCGGAAGAGCATCATCATCACCGATTCCTCGGAAGAATCTGCGTCCTAATCAGCGCCACCAAAGAGGTTGTACACTAATCGTCGTATTTTCTTCTTGATTCGATCTCACGGTGCTGCCGGTGCTCGGTCCCGAGCCGACACGGCGCGACTCCATCCACGACGGCGTCGCCGGCCACTTCTTCCATGGAGTCTCTCCCTCGGCGGCGACGTCCACATCAGTAGGAGCTGCTGCTGCTCTAGCTCTCGCTCGCGCTACTGCTCTGCTCTTGCTCTCGGTCCCCTGCTGTAACGCCCCGGATCCGATGCGCCAGGTGTCTGCCAGTTATTCGCCGTAGTTGCCTTGTCATTTGCTTGCGTGTTGCTTTTTATCATGTCATCATGTGCATTTCATTTTGCATACATGTTCGTCTCATGCATCCGAGCTTTTTCCCCGTTGTCCGTTTTGCAATCCGGCACTCCTATGTCCTCCGGCGCCCCCTTTTGCCTCTTTTCGTGTGCGGGTGTTAAACATTCTCGGAATGGACCGAGGTTTGCCAAGCGTCCTTGGTATACCACCGGCAGACCGCCTGTCAAGTTTCGTGCCATTTGGAGGTCGTTTCATACTCCAACGGTTAACCGAGTTAGCCCAAAGGCCTCTTTTGTGTGCAGCCCAACACCCCTTCCAAAGTGGCCCAAAACCCATCCTAACCCCCTCCATGCTCTCGGTCGTTCGATCACGATCGCGTGGCCGAAAACCGTTCCTCATTTGGACTCTCCTAGCTCCCTCTACCTATAAATAGGTGCACCTCCCCCGAAATTTCCGCAGATCAAACCCTAACAAACTTCCTCTCCGCGCTGCCGGACAAAAACCCCGCCGCCCGGACATGTCCGCCGCCCTCAGCCACGTCGTCCGGGCCAATGAGCATCCGCCACGTCATCACCACCGCGCCTGCAGCCAACCACCGTGCGCCACGTGGCGTCCCCGCGCCCACCTCGCCGCCGGCCCGCGGAGCCCATCGCGGGCCCGCGCGGGCCCTCGCGCCGCCGCCGCC
>NC_041387.1:547347651-547479569 GCF_002162155.2 Triticum dicoccoides | reverse complement strand
ACCACCGTCACCGCCGGTGCGTCCTGCCTCCTCCGGCGCCGCCCCGCCCTCCGGCCGCCGTCGCCGGCCGCCTCGTCGCCGGATCCGGTGGATCGGGACGAGATCCACCGGTCCCTCCATCCAAACGCACCTGCCCATCCCCGGATCTCTCCGTCCCGGATCCCTCCGTCCCATTGACTTTCGCGGAGGTAAAAATCCACAAGTCCCCAGATCCGTAACATTTTCGTGCCCTGTTTGACCTGCCATATCTCTATGCATGTAGCTCCATTTCGTGCGTGTATTATGTCAAATTGTTCGTCTCGACGAGTACTTCATTTCATTCCATTGCATCATGTTCATTTGAGTTCATCTTGATGCCTGAATCATCGTTGCAAGAGTGCATGTTGCTGTTAATCTGCTGAAACTGTTATAATATGCCCATTTGTCATTTTTGCCATGTTTGATGTGTGCATCCTATGAGGTTGATGTCTACATGTGTTTTGAACTATGCCATGCCATCTTTACAGGGGTGTATGCCATGTATTTTTGTGATAAATGTGGTGACTAGCACAAGCATGTATACTAGGCCTTGTGATGTTGCTGATTTCGGTCCCTGTTCTGCTGTTATTTTTATGCCATGTAAACTTGATGCTACAGAGAGATCCATGCTTATTTTGAGATACTTCAGTAAGGATGTTTTGTACATATGGTTATGATATATCCATCCATGCCCCTGGATGCATTTATAGCTTTCTGTAGATTGTTCATATCTTGCTTCAAAGTTGCTAAATGATGTTGCTGTCAGCCTGTTAACATGAAGTTCAGTTTTGCCATGAGCTTTCCTAGTGATCCATGAACCCTATGAACTTTCTCTTGCCATGATTAGCTTCATAAACATTTCTTCTTGCTACTGGTTGCCTTTCCATGCCATGTATTGCTTTGTGGTGAGTGGTTCAAGCTCACCAACATGCCTACTTATTGTTGTTCCTGCCATGTATGAATCTGTCATATAACTTGCCATGTTTACATGGGTGCCATCATATTTTCTGTGCCTTTTTGGCTCTTGGTCAGTAAGGGACTTTTGTTCTATGCAATTAGTAGATTCATGCCATGCCTTTGTTTGCCATGTTAAGTTCCTGTAACATGTTGTTTGATAGCTCTAAACATTACAACCTGATGTTATTTCCTGATAAGTCTGTAACTGTTATTATTTGCAATCTTGTCATGTGTGTTTGAGCATGTTCTAGTGATTTCTGGAGATAGCTCAGTGTTCATGTTTTGTTATTCTTTACCTGTACTTCATGACCATGCCTTTTGTTATTACGTTGAGGTCCTGTAGCATGTTGTTTTGATGCTTGCAATATGCCTACTTGCTGTTTTGGACAGATTGTTGCTGTATCATGTTTGGAGTGTATGTGTTGAACCGTTGCTCCGTTTTGAGTGTGCTCTATATGAAACTTGCTTGATTTTGCATGTAGTTTCATATTATCATGTTGCATCCATGTTTTGAGGTGTTTGCTTGATGTTTGGGTGCATTTTGCATCAATGCCATGTTTAAGTTGTTTTGCTCATATCTTCTAGGCCGTAGCTCCGAATCTAATGAACTTTATATGTAACTTGACTAGAATCTCGTGTAGATCATATTGGTGCGTTTTAACTTGCTGTTTAACAACTTGAACATAAGGTTTATTCAGATCTGGACCAATTTCGAAATTTGCAGATGAGGACTTACCGGAATTGTTATATGTTGTTTCCGGCCTCATTTAAACTTGCTTTGTTGTGTTGCTCTTGTTTGCATCATCTCTTGCCATGAGTAGCTTCATGTGGCCTTTGTCATGCATCATGCTTGGTTGTGCATCATGTCTTGTTCATGTGTGGTGTGTTTACCATGTTGTGTGCTTCTTCTCGATAGTTCCCGTTTCGTTGCGATCGTGAGGATTCGTTCATCTACGCTTGGTTCGTCCTCGTGGCTTCATCTTCTTCATGGACTCATTCTTCTTCCTTGCGGGATTTCAGGCAAGATGACCGCTACCCTGGATCTCATTACTATCATTGCTATGCTAGTTGCTTCGTTCTATCGCTTTGCTGCGCTACCTATCTTTTGCTCATCAAGCCTCCCAAATTGCCATGAACCTCTAACCTTTTCACCCTTCCTAGCAAACCATTGCTTGGCTATGTTACCGCTTGCTCAGCCCCTCTTATAGCGTTGTTAGTTGCAGGTGAAGTTGAAGATTTCTCCATGATGGACAGGATTATGTTGGGATATCACAATATCTCTTATATTATTAATGCATCTATATACTTGGTAAAGGGTGGAAGGCTCGGCCTTATGCCTGGTGTTTTGTTCCACTCTTGCCGCCCTAGTTTCCGTCATACCGGTATTATGTTCCCGGATTTTGCGTTCCTTATGCGGTCGGGTGATTTATGGGACCCCCTTGACAGTTTGCTTTGAATAAAACTCCTCCAGCAAGGCCCAACCTTGGTTTTACCATTTGCCTCACCACCACCTACTTTTCCCTTGGGAGTCGCTCTCTCGAGGGTCATCTTTATTATAGCCCCCGGGCCAATGCTTGTCTAAGTGTTGGTCCAAACTAGAGCACCGTGCGGGACCATCCCTTGGCAACTTGGGTTACGTCGGTACCTGTACGCTTAGCTCATCCGGTGTTGCCCTAAGAACGAGATATGTGCAGCTCCTATCGGGATTGTCGGCGCATCGGGCGGCTTTGCTGGTCTTGTTTTACCATTGTCGAAATGTCTTGTAAACCGGGATTCCGAGTCTGATCGGGTCTTCCTGGGAGAAGGAATATCCTTCGTTGATCGCGAGTGCTTATCATGGGCTAAGTTGGGACACCCCTGCAGGGTTTAAACTTTCGAAAGCCGTGCCCGTGGTTATGGGCAGATGGGAATTTGTTAATGTCCGGTTGTAGATAACTTGACACCAGATCCGAATTAAAATGCATCAACCGAGTGTGTAGCCGTGATGGTCTCTTTTCGGCGGAGTCCGGGAAGTGAACATGATTTCTGTGTTATGATTGACGTAAGTAGGTGTTCAGGATCACCTCTTGATCATTGCTAGCTTCACGACCATTCCTTTGCTTCTCTTCTCGCTCTTATTTGCGTATGTTAGCCACCATATCATGCTTAGTCGCTGCTGCAACCTCACCACTTTACCCCTTCCTTTCCCATTAAGCTTTGCTAGTCTTGATACCCATGGTAATGGGATTGCTGAGTCCTCATGGCTCACAGATTACTACAACAACAGTTGCAGGTACAGGTTATGCGATGATCATGACGCGAGAGCGATGTTACTTGTTTTGGAGTTCTTCTTCTACTTCTTCTTCGATCAAGGGATAGGTTCCAGGTCGGCAGCCTGGGCTAGCAGGGTGGATGTTGTTTGAGTTCCTGTTTGTGTTTCATCCGTAGTCGGATGGTGCTCTTATGTAAGATGATGTTGTATTCGTGTGGCATTGTATGCCTTATGTATGTATCCCTATCTATTATGTAATGTTGATGTAATGATATCCACCTTGCAAAAGCGTTTCAATATATGGGTCTATCCTTGGTGGGACCTTCGAGTTCCTTTTGGATAGGGTCGCTTATTGGGCGTGACACCTGCCTGGTCTACTCTTGCTATTGCTCTTACTCGCGCTGCTGCTCTCGTTCTTGCTCTTGCTTGCGATGCTGCTCCAATTTAGCTACACTTCAGTTGACTGAATCGACTTTTGGGTCAGTCGATTTTCAGGGGGTGGGGGGGCTCCCCAGGGTGAAGGAATAACCAGCCGCAGTGGGGAGGGGGGCTCGCCGAAGAGGTACCCCACTATCTATCTTAGGGTTTAGCGTGGGGGCGGTGGTCGCCGGCGGTGGCGGGGCGGTGGCGTGGGGATCGCCGGAGAAAAAGCTCGGCACGAGGGGGGGCATAGAGGGATGGTCGGGGCGGCGGCGGACCAGCGGTGGGGAGTGTTTTCGGGGTGGGCGGGGCGGCGCACCGCCGGCCGCGGGCAGCGGGGGGCTGCTGTTTGGCCGGTGGTGGCTGGCGGCTCAGGGGGGTGGAGGTTGAAGATGAACTACATGCCCTTGATTTCGTATCCAACGGCTGCAAAATCGACTGACCAGAGATGAAAAAGTCAGTCGGCCGATGTGTAGCCTCACCTTGCTAGTGCGTTCATTTTCGACAGCAAAATTTAGTTTCGACAACAAAATTCAGTTTCGACAGTTAAGTTCAGTTTCGACAGTTAAATTCAGTTTCGACAGTTAACTTCACAGATGAGCGGCTGATGTATTTTACATCTAGCACTTTGTGGTTATGTATTTTACGTCATGTATTGGAGATGCTATTGGAATTCCACTCAGGTTAACGTTGTCTCTCTTGTCCTGCTTCAACCTCGGCGTCGTACAACTCACCGGAGCTTCTCCAACGATGAAACCCTCCATCACAGCGGAGCAGTACCTCGGGCTCCATCTCCAGACGCCTAAGATCTTCTTCCACTCCTCTGACAGCCAAGTCAGCCGGAGCATCCTCACCGGCCAACCCAATCACGCTGAGATCGACATGGCTTCGCCAAAGAGGTTGTACACTTGGTGCATCTCTTTTTTACTCTACATGTTATATATATTGTCCACTGAGCACATATAGTAACAGGAAATATGATTATTTTATCCTACTATATGACAAGCAGTGAGGTACTAGGCAACTTAGCTTTCCGTGATGGACTCTCTTGAACGCCATCATTATTTATCTCTGTGCGTTTGAGCTGTGCATTTGTCGATGGCCCTGGGACTTGAGCTAGTAGGGCAGTGGCCTAGGTCCAAAGTAATAGAAGTAGCACAAAAACATTTTTTTAGTGTAGGCTTTTCCTTGCTCAAGCCTGCCTACTAGAATCATCAGTGCTTGAAAGGAAAAGTGAATGAAAAACATAGGAATTGGGAAGTTTCCTATGGTACTACTATTCATGAATTTGGTTCAAAGGAATGGAGCAAAGGAAAACTGTAGGATTTGTTCCTTTAGTGTCTCCTTGAAAGAAAAAACGTAGGAATTTTAATTTTCACTTGTCCTCCTTTTCAAATTCCTATTCATGAAGCACAAGACTAAGAGATAATAGCATAATAGCATTATAACCGTACATTTTCTAGTGGTTTGACTTAATCTCACCATGCTTCTTTGCATCCTATGATCTTCCAATTGTTGTGAATCAAACACCCAGATTGGTAGAAATCCTATATTTTTAAATTCTCTGTTTTGCACGTGCATTCCTATCTTATTCCTGTCTATTTCCTATCCCTGCATTGTTGGAATCCTCCAATTCAAATGAGCCCTGACAGAATTAATTCTCTTACAGATAGTTGTCAAAGAAAACCTTGCGTGGTTTGTCCCGCTCCTGCTGCGCCGTCGTCCACCCCAGTGATAACCCACAAGTATAGGGGATCGCAACAGTTTTTGAGGGTAGAGTATTCAAACCAAATTTATTGATTCGACACAAGGGGAGCCAAAGAATATTCTCAAGTATTAGCAGCTGAGTTGTCAATTCAACCACACCTGGAAACTTAGTATCTGCAGCAAAGTGTTTAGTAGCAAAGTAATATGATAGTGGTGGTAACGATAACAAAAGTAAAGACAGCAAACGTAATGTTTTTGGTATTTTGTAGTGATTGTAACAGTAGCAACGGAAAAGTAAATGAGCGAGAACCAGTATATGGAAAACTCGTAGGCACCGGATTAGCGATGGATAGTTATGCCGGATGCGGTTCGTCATGTAACAGTCATAACATAGGGTGACACAGAACTAGCTCTAGTTCATCAATGTAATGTAGGCATGTATTCTGTATATAGTCATACGTGCTTATGGAAAAGAACTTGCATGACATCTTTTGTCCTACCCTCCCGTGGCAACGGGGTCCTATTGGAAACTAAGGGATATTAAGGCCTCCTTTTAATAGAGAACCGGAACAAAGCATTAGCACATAGTGAATACATGAACTCCTCAAACTATGGTCATCACCGGGAGTGGTCCCGATTATTGTCACTCCGGGGTTGCCGGATCATAGCACATACTAGGTGACTATAGACTTGCAAGATAGGATCAAGAACACACATATATTCATGAAAACATAATAGGTTCAGATCTGAAATCATGGCACTCGGGCCCTAGTGACAAGCATTAAGCATAGCAAAGTCATAGCAACATCAATCTCAGAACATAATGGATACTAGGGATCAAACCCTAACAAAACTAACTCAATTACATGATAAATCTCATCCAACCCATCACCGTCCAGCAAGCCTACGATGGAATTACTAACGCACGGCGATGAGCATCATGAAATTGGTGATGGAGGATGGTTGATGATGACGACGGCGACGAATCCCCCTCTCTGGAGCCCCGAACGGACTCCAGATCAGCCCTCCCGAGAGAGATCAGGGCTTGGCGGCGGCTCCGTATCGTAAAACACGATGATTTCTTCTCTCTCATTTTTTTCTCCCCGAAAGCCAATATATGGAGTTGGAGTTGGCGTCAGAGGGCCACCAGGGGGCCCACAAGGTAGGGGGAGCGCCTAGGGGGGCGCGCCCCCACCCTCGTGGACAGGGTGTGGGCCCCCTGGTCTTCATCTTTGGCGAGGATTTTTTATTGTTTTTTCTAAGGTGTTCCGTGGAGTTTCGGGTCATTCCGAGAACTTTTATTTTCTGCACATAAAACAACACCATGGCAATTCTGCTGAAAACAACATCAGTCTGGTTTAGTTCCATTCAAATCATACAAGTTAGAGTCCAAAACAAGGGCAAAAGTGTTTGGAAAAGTAGATACGACGGAGACGTATCAACTCCCCCAAGCTTAAACCCTTTCTTGTCCTCAAGCAATTCAGTTGACAAACTGAAAGAGAAAAAGAACAACTTTTACAAACTTAGTTTGCTCTTGTTGTTGTAAATATGAAAAGCCAGGATTCAAGTTTCAGCAATTATTATGAACTAACCATACTTACAATAACACGCAGGTCTCACAATTACTCATATCAATAGCATAATCAGCTAGCAAGCCATAATAGCAAAACTCAGATGACAACACTTTCTGAAAATAATCATAACATGATATAACAAAATGGTATCTTGCTAGCCCTTTCTGAGTCCGTAAAACATAAATGCAGAGCACCTTTAAGGATCAAGGACTGACTAAACATTGTAATTCATGGTAAAAGAGATCCAGTCAAGTCATACCCAATATAAACCAATAATAATGAATGGAAACGACAGTGTGCTCTCCAGCGAGTGCTTTTTAATAAGAAGGGTGATGACTCGATCATAAAAGTAAATAGATAGGCCCTTCGTAGAGGGAAGTAGGGATTTGTAGAGGTGCCAGAGCTCGGTTTTAAAATAGAGATTGAATAACATTTTGAGCGGCATACTTTTGCTGTCAACGCAACAACTATGAGATGACGATATCTTCCATGCTAAACAAATTATAGGCGGTTCCCAACAGAATGGTAAAGTTTATACTCCCCCTCCTCCACAAGCATCAATCCATGGCTTGCTCGAAATAACGAGTGCCTCCAACATTCAACGGGTCCCAGGGGGAGTTTTGTTTGAGATTATTTTGATTTAGTTTGCATAAAGCATGGGACTGGGCATCCCGAAGACCAGCCATTTTTCTCGTGAATGAGGAGCGGAGTCCACTCCTCTTGAGAATAACTGCCTAACATGGAAGATAAGGGCAGCCCTAGTTGAAATATGAGCTGCGTATAGTGGACTCATATGGAACAACTTTGGGGTTTAAGGAGTTTGGATGCACAAGCAGTATTCCCGCTTAGTACAGGTGAAGGCTAGCAAAAGACTGGGAAGCGACCATCCGAGAGAGCGACAACAGTTGTAAACATGCATTAAAATTAATTTACACCGAATACAAGCATGAGTAGGATATAATCTACCGTGAACATAAATATCATGAAGGCTATGTTGATTTGATTCAACTACATGCGTGAACATGTGCCAAGTCTAGTCACTCAATTCATTCAAAGGAGGATACCATCCCATCATACCACATCATAATCATTGTAATAGCATGTTGGCACGCAAGGTAAACCATTATAACTCATAGCTAATCAAGCATGGCACAAGCAACTATAATCTCTAAATGTCATTGCAAATATGTTCTCTTCATAATAGCTGACTCAGGAACGATGAATCATCATATTTACAAAAACAAGAGAGGTTGAGTTCATACCAGCTTTTCTCATCCCAATAAGTCCATCATATATCATCTTTATTGCCTTTCACTTGCACGACCGAACGAAGTGTATAATAATAAGAGTGCATGTGCATTGGACTAAGCTAGAATCTGCAAGCATTCAACTCAAGAGAGAAGACAAGTAATATGGGCTCTAAGTTAAATAATCATTCATGCATACATGAGCCACTAAGCATTTTCAATATAGTCTTCTCGACCCCCAAAGAAAGGAAAAGAAATAAAAACTATTTACATGGGAAAGCTCCCAACAAGCAAAAGAAGAACGGGAAATATTTTTGGGTTTTCTTTTTAATTACTACAGCAAAAAAATAAACTACTACTAATTTTTTTGGTTTTTTCTTAAGGTTTATCAAACACACAAGAAGAAAGTAGGAAAAAGAAAATAAACTATCATGGATATTACAGTGAAAGAGTATGAGCACCGACATCTAGCAATGAGTGTGTGTGAACATGAATGTAATGTCGGTGGGAAATACGTACTCCCCCAAGCTTAGGCTTTTGGCCTAAGATGGTCTATTGCCAGGGATAACCTGGCGGATATCCATAGGTGAAACTGGGGTCATACTGTGATGCAGCTGCTATCGCCGCCTGAGCTGTAGCATGGCGTCGAGCAGCCTCTGCTCTCCTCTTGTACTCATCTGCCTCCTCTTTGGTAATAATATATCTTCCTTTTGTCTGAGAATCAAAGAAGGCAGGAGCAGGAAGAGTAATATGGACTACATGTCGTTTATTAAAGATTAGTCGATACTGGAGAGGTGGTTCAGTCCTCTCAACAAACTGATGGGAAGCCATAGAATCAAAATCTAAATAGGTAGGGAGTAACTCCATATCACCCTCATGAATCTCTATCTCAAGAAAATTAGCTAAGCAGGTTGCATAAATTCCTCCAAAGAAATCTCCATTATATCTGTTATGATGCAACCTACGAGCTACGATGGCTCCCATATGATAAGATTGGTCTCCTAACACAACACTTTTGAGAATGCTGAGATCAGGGACACACATGTGACATGCTTCATTCTTAGCATTAATGCATCTACCTATAAAGAGAGCAAAATAATGTATAGCAGGAAAGTGAATGCTCCCTAAAGTGGCTTGTGTTATATCTCTAGATTCCCCCACCGTTATTCTAGCAAGGAAGTCTCTATATTCAGATTTAGGGGGATCCCTGACACTACCCCATGATGGAAGTTTGCAAGCAGAAGTGAAATCCTCTAAGTCCATGGTATAAGATTTGTCATAAAGGTCAAACATGACTGAAGGAGAATTATGCGAAGATGAAAACTCAAACATCCTCACAAATGAACTTGTGAGATCAAGGTACTGGGGGCATTTGTCAGCTTCAAAGTCCTCAAGACCGGCGTTGCGCAAATATGCGCTAAATTCTTCTTTGATTCCCACTTGATTCATAAAATTTTCCGAAGGCCATTCACAGGGCCTCACAGGAGCGTCTCTTGGTGGTTCCTCATCAGCATCACGTATTGCAAGTCTGGGGCCTTGCTTCCTTGAAGAACCACCTTGGAACATCCTGCTAAACATATTGTTTCCTCTGAAAAATTTCTGAAATTTTTAGTAACTTCAAATAAAAGTGAACCAACTTCGATAAAATTGATAGTAACAACTCCCACAAGTGTCTAGAGCCTATATAAAGCATTGGAACTACTTGGAACCATATAAATTTGACAGGCAAGCTCAAGAACATGGTCACCTATACAGCACAAATTTGTAATGAATAAAGCACTAGAACAAAAACTAATTGGACCAATGGAGGAGTCACATACCAAGGAACAATCTCCCCAAGCAGTTTTGCAGAGGTGCTTTGAGCAAGGAGATCGAAAATCACAACATCGAGGGCTGGAACGCGTGCTTGAGTTGGTTTTTCGTGTTTGTGTGAGGCAGAGGAAGAAGATGGGTGCAGGGATAAGTGGAGGAGGGCCACCGTGGGCCCACGAGGTAGGGGGGCGCGCCCAGGGGGGTAGGGCGCGCCCTCCACCCTCGTGGCCAGGTGGCAGCTCCCCCCGCGGTAATTTTTGCACAGTAAATCCTCAAATATTCCCGAAAAAAATCATATTAAATTGGCATGGCATTCTGAGGACTTTTATTTTCTGGGTATTTTTATATTGCGCGGATAAGTCGGGAAACAGACAGAAAAATACTATTTTACTTTATTTCTACTAAATAAAAAGGAAATATAAAGAGGGTACAAAAGGTTGTGCTTCTAGTTTCATCCATCTCGTGATCATCAAAATGAACCCACTAACAAGGTTGATCAAGTCTTGTTAACAAACTCATTCCGAATAATCATGGAACCGGAGAAATTTCGAATAACACTAAGTTACCTCAACGGGGATATGAAAATCCCCAACAATAAGAATATCATACTTTTTCTTGATAGTAGGGAGAGGAAATTCAAAACCTCCAAATATAATCGATGGAATTTTTCCAATAGAGTTGATACTATAAACTTGAGGTTGTTTTCTGGAAAGTGTACCGTGCGCTCATTGCCATTAACATGAAAAGTGACATTGCCTTTGTTGCAATCAATAACAGCCCCTACAGTATTAAGGAAAGGTCTTCCAAGAATAATAGACATACTATCATCCTCGGAAATATCAAGAATAACAAAGTCCGTTAAAATAGTAAAATTTGCAACCACAATAGGCACATCCTCACAAATACCGACAGGTATAGCAGTTGATTTATCAGCCATTTGCAAAGATATTTTAGTAGGTGTCAACTTATTCAAGTCAAGTCTACTATATAAAGAGAGAGGCATAACACTGACACCGGCTCCAAGATCACATAAAGCAGTTTTAACATAATTTCTCTTAATGGAGCATGGTATAGTAGGTACTCCTGGATCTCCAAGTTTCTTTGGTATTCCACCCTTAAAAGTATAATTAGCAAGCATGGTGGAAATTTCAGTTTCAGGTATCTTTCTTTTATTAGTAATGATATCCTTCATATACTTAGCATAAGGATTTGTTTTGAGCACATCAGTTAATCGCATACGCAAAAAGATGGGTCTAATCATTTTAGCAAAGCGCTCAAAATCCTCATCATCCTTTTTCTTGGATGGTTTCGGAGGAAAAGGCATGGGTTTCTGAACCCATGGTTCCCTTTCTTTACCATGTTTCCAAGCAACGAAGTCTCTTTTATCATAACGTTGATTCTTTGATTGTGGGTTATCAAGATCAACAACAGGTTCAGTCTCTACATCATTATCATTACTAGGTTGAGCATCAACATGAACATTAACATTATCACTAGGTTCATGTTCATCACCTGATTGTGTTTCAGCACCAAAAATAGAGATATCATTCGGATTCTCAGGTGGTTCAGCAATAGGTTCACTAGAAGTTTGCAAAGTCCTATCATTTTTCTTTTTCTTCCTTTTAGAAGAACTAGGTACATCGATATTATTTCTCTGAAAATCTTGCTCAATTCTCTTAGGGTGGCCTTCAGGATACAAAGGTTCTTGAGTCATTCTACCAGTTCTAGTAGCCACTCTAATAGCATAATCATTTTTCTTACTATTCATTTCATCAAGCACTTCTTTCTGAGCTTTAAGTACTTGTTCTACTTGAGTGGTAACCATAGAAGCATGTTTGCTAACAAGTTTAAGTTCACCTCTAATATCAGCCATATAATCACCCAAGCGTTTAATCATATAAGCATCTTGTTTTAATTGTCTACCAAAATAAGCAAAGTCATCTTGCTTAAACATAAAGTCATCAAACTCATCCAAGCACTGACTAGCAATTTTAGTAGGAGGAACTTCAGCTTTATCATATCTATAGAGAGAATTTACCTTTACTACCTGTGTCAGGATATCGGGATCAGGAGGTTCTTCAGTGAATAAGGAATTGAGATCATATACTTCTTCAATAGGCGGTAAATTAAGACCGTGTATTTCTTCAATAGGAGGTAAATTCTTAACATCTTCAGCTTTAATACATTTTTCTTTCATAGATTTCTTTGCCTCTTGCATATCTTCGGGACTGAGAAATAGAACACCTCTCTTCTTCGGAGTTGGTTTAGGAATAGGCTCAGTAATTGGCTCTGGAGCTGGCTCAGGAGGTGCCCAATTATTTTCATTTGTTAACATATTATTCAATAGAATTTCAGCTTCATCCGGTGTTCTTTCCCTGAAAAGAGAACCAGCACAACTATCCAGGTAATCTCCGGAAGCATCAGTTAGTCCATTATAAAAGATATCAAGTATTTCAGGTTTCTTAAGAGGATGATCAGGCAAAGCATTAAGTAACTTGAGAAGCCTCCCCCAAGCTTGTGGGAGACTCTCTTCTTCAATTTGCACGAAGTTGTATATTTCCCTCAAAGCAGCTTGTTTCTTATGAGCAGGGAAATATTTAGCAGAGAAGTAATAAATCATATCCTGGGGACTTTGCACACAACCAGGATCAAGAGAATTAAACCATATCTTAGCATCACTCTTTAATGAGAACGGAAATATTTTAAGTAAATAAAGGTAGCGCGATCTCTCATCATTAGTAAATAGGGCGGCTATATCATTCAACTTAGTAAGATGTGCCACAATAGTTTCTGATTCATAGCCATAGAAGGGATCAGATTGAATCAAAGTAATTATATCTGGATCAACAGAAAATTCATAATAATCCTTATCGGGAACATAGATAGGTGAAGTAGCAAAAGCAGGGTCGGGCCTCATTCTATCTCTAAGAGATTCTTTACTCCATTTAACTAGCAACCTCTTAAGTTCGTATCTATCCTAGCAAGCAAAAATAGCTGCAGAAGATTCTGCATCAAAAAGATAACCCTCGGGAATAGCACGCATATTTTCATCATCACTCTCATCATCGTATTCAGATTCAATAATTTCTCTTTCTCTAGACCTAGCAATTTGTTCATCGAGAAATTTACCAAGAGGCACAGTATTATCAAGCATAGAAGTAGTTTCATCACAAGTATCATGCATAGCAGAAGTGGCATCATCAATAACATGTGACATATCAGAATTCATAGCAGTAACAGGTTTAGGTGTCGCAAGCTTACTTATAATGGAAGGAGAATCTAGTGCAGAGCTAGATGGCAGTTCCTTACCTCCCCTCGTAGTTGAGGGCAAAATAGTAGTTCGATCGTCTTTCAAGTTCTTCATAGTGTCCAGCAGATGTAAATCCCAAGTAACTCAAAGAATAGAGCTATGCTCCCCGACAACGGCGCCAGAAAAAGGTCTTGATAACCCACAAGTATAGGGGATCACAACAGTTTTTGAGGGTAGAGTATTCAACCCAAATTTATTGATTCGACACAAGGGGAGCCAAAGAATATTCTCAAGTATTAGCAGCTGAGTTGTCAATTCAACCACACCTGGAAACTTAGTATCTGCAGCAAAGTGTTTAGTAGCAAAGTAATATGATAGTGGTGGTAACGGTAACAAAAGTAAAGACAGCAAAAGTAATGTTTTTGGTATTTTGTAGTGATTGTAACAATAGCAACGGAAAAGTAAATAAGCAAGAACCAGTATATGGAAAACTCGTAGGCACCGGATTAGCGATGGATAGTTATGCCGGATGCGGTTCGTCATGTAACAGTCATAACATAGGGTGACACAGAACTAGCTCCAGTTCATCAATGTAATGTAGGCATGTATTCCGTATATAGTCATACGTGCTTATGGAAAAGAACTTGCATGACATCTTTTGTCCTACCCTCCCGTGGCAGCGGGGTCCTATTGGAAACTAAAGGATATTAAGACCTCCTTTTAATAGAGAACCGGAACAAAGCATTAGCACATAGTGAATACATGAACTCCTCAAAATATGGTCATCACCGGGAGTGGTCCCGATTATTGTTACTTCGGGGTTGCCGGATCATAACACATAGTAGGTGACTATAGACTTGCAAGATAGGATCAAGAACACACATATATTCATGAAAACATAATAGGTCCAGATCTGAAATCATGGCACTCGGGCCCTAGTGACAAGCATTAAGTATAGCAAAGTCATAGCAACATCAATCTCAGAACATAATGGATACTAGGGATCAAACCCTAACAAAACTAACTCGATTACATGATAAATCTCATCCAACCCATCACCGTCCAGCAAGCCTACAATGGAATTACTCACGCACGGCGGTGAGCATCATGAAATTGGTGATGGAGGATGGTTGATGATGATGACGGCGACGAATCCCCCTCTCCGGAGCCCCGAACGGACTCCAGATCAGCCCTCTCGAGAGAGATTAGGGCTTGGCGGCGGCTCCGTATCGTAAAACGCAATGATTTCTTCTCTCTCATTTTTTTCTCCCCGAAAGCCAATATATGGAGTTGGAGTTGGCGTCGGAGGGCCACCAGGGGGCCCACGAGGTAGGGGGGGTGCGCCCAGGGGGGGCGCGCCCCCACCCTCGTGGACAGGGTGTGGTCTTTATCTTTGGCGAGGATTTTTTATTGTTTTTTCTAAGGTGTTCCGTGGAGTTTCAGGTCATTTCGAGAACTTTTATTTTCTGCACATAAAACAACACCATGGCAATTCTGCTGAAAACAACGTCAGTCCGGGTTAGTTCCATTCAAATCATACAAGTTAGAGTCCAAAACAAGGGCAAAAGTGTTTGGAAAAGTAGATACGACGGAGACGTATCACCCAGCTCAGCTGCTCCAACGACAGAAGGGTCCAACACAGCAGGGATCCGGCCTCCAGACTGTCTTTCACTGCCTCAGATCTTCTTCCCTGCCGCCAGTAGCCATGAAAACTGCATTACCATCATCAACCGAGCAGATGACCTCGAGGACTACACGGGTCCGCAAGAGAGGTCACACTCTTTCGTGTCTGCTTACGTTATGCATCACTTAATATTACATGCTACTTTGTCGTCCTGTTCACCGATTAGACTCTGAGTCAGCTCCAAACTAATGGTCAAACTTGAGTTTTTAAATGGTTGTGGGGTACATATCGGGGCCGCAATCAATAGTATCTATCTACTATCTGGTTAATCTCCGGTGTCAACTATGAGTTTCATGTTGGGTGGGAAACAAACAGTAAAGAAGCCATTATCTGTATTTTTTAACTGAAGCCACTATCTGCCTGCTATTATTGGTTTTGGGTCTATCCACAGGTTGCTACCATCACTCTGGATTTCTTCATGCACTCCTTACATAATCTCACTATGTTTTATTCCTATGCATGGCAGTTATTGTAAACAATGGAACTGAACATGTAGAGCAAAAGAGACGAGCCTTGCGTGGCAATAAAATTTCATGCAGACGTCGCTCCATGGTAGGCGCAAAGGCAGCCCCCCTCCACACATTTTGGATTGTAATCGAGAGGAAGATATCTGTTCTGAGGGGGATTCAGAAGGAGAAGACAACTCCTATTTACCCCCTGAGGTCTTCGTTCTAACTTGGCATGCTGATGTTGGTTATATCATGCATATGGTGCCTTGCATTGCTTACGTTATACATCAAATATGTCATCTGCTTAGTTTAGATATACTTTGTGTGAATGCCATCTGTTTAGTTTATTCATCGTTTATGTGAATTATGCAATGCCATCTTGTTTAGCCAGGCATCATATATGTGAATTTTGCAATGCCATCCTGCTTATCCAGTCATCTTACATGTAAATTATATCAGGCCATCCTTTTTTTCGTTACATATTACATTTGTCAACAATGTTAGTACGTTCAACCGCTCTTCGTGTGCATCAGCCATTTGACACGGTGATGGCAAATTCTGGAGTGAAAACAAGGTCTTCAGAGCAGACTATGCTATCTGACGAAGCGCATATATCGCTGGTTACGGATAGCTCCTCAGAGGAGGATTCAAAGATAGATGACCAGTCCTATTCCCCCCCCCGAGGTGTGTGCTCTAACTTGGCAGGGTTATGTTGCTCATATCGTGCGTATGGTGTCTCGCATTGCTATGTCATTTGATTAGTTTAGACATGCTTTGTGTGAATGCCACCTGTTCAGTGGTGAATTGTGCATCGCCATCTTGTTGCAAGACATTATATATGTGAATTATACAATGCTATCTTGTTGCAAAGGCATTATATATGTGAATTATGCAATGCCATGTTGTTTAGCCAATCATCATGTATGTGAATTATATCATGCTATCATTTTTTGTATTACGTGTTCCATTTGTCAACAATGTTTGTATATTCAACTACTCTTCTTGTGCATCAGCCATTTGAAGCGGTGATGGAAGTATCTGGAGTGAAAACAAGGTATTCAAAGCAGACATCTTGCTGGTTACAGAGAGCTCCTCAGAGGAGGATTCAGAGACTGATGACCAGTCCTATTCCCCCCCCCCCCCGAGGTCTATGCTCAAACTTGGTAGGGTTACATTACCCATGTCATGCATGTTGTCTTGCATTGCTTAGTTTTACATCATATATGGATTGCCATTTGCTTACTTTCTTACTATATAAATCATATATTTGAATTATATCATGCCATCATATTTACATAGTACATACACATCATCTATCTGAATTATGGCATGGCAACCCATTTAATAAAGACATCATATAGTTATATCATCTCATCTTGTTTAGTGTTTACAGTCATCATATTTTGAATTATGGCATTCTATCCGTGAATGTATGTGAATTATGGCATGCCAACCTATTTAATAAACACATTATATCGTTATATCATGTCATCTTGTTTACATAGTCATCATATTTTGAACTATGTCTTTCCATCTTTTTTAGTTAGCCATCATAATGTGAAATTGTGTCATGCTATCCTGGTTAGTTAGCCATCATATATGTGAAATTGTGTCATGCTATCCTGTTTGGTTAGACAACATAAATATGAATTATTTCATGCCCTCTTTTATTCCCCACTATCCATTGCACCTGTCTATCATATAATGTCTATACTTTCAATTACTTTTCTTGTTTATTAGCCATTTGAATTGGAGAGGGTGATGGAAGTATCTAAGGGAGTAACAACACGGTCTTCAGAAAATATAGTGCTACCAGTTGATGCAGATAGAACCACGGTTGTACCTGCCCAAGGACCAGATCCACCACACATAACCCAGACTCTCGCAGATTGTACCCCTACCCAGTTGGACAGAGAACCAGCTACACCCCTTCTAACCCTAACCCCGACAGATAGTAACCCAGTTCCAGTTGACACAGCACTGTCTCCACCACAGAGCACCCACACACGAGCAGTTAGTAAGGGAACTGCAGTGCCCAAAGCACGAGGACCACCACTCCGAATCCCAACTCAATGCTTAAAGGAGAAGAAGATTTGTTCTTAGGTCAGGTTCTGTAGCTATGGTTCATACTCCTTTGCTCTTGCATTACTGTATTTACTCATACCAACTATTTTAAAATTTGAAGGATGGAATTGAAACTCCAATGGCGCAACAGGTATGTTTCAAACCTATTTCTTTAACTGGTTTGCTATTGTAACCTGCTCTATGTTGATTTCAGTTTCAATTGAATAAATAGTTATGTTCTCATGTCATGCACATTAAAAGTGTTGTTATTGCTCTATAGTTTCCCACACTTATATTCTGTCTATTCTGCTTTGTCTTGAACAAATATTATTTGAACTGTGTCTCTATCTTGATTTGGCAACAAAAACTAGAATGATATAGACCATAAAGTGACCATGGTACATAGATATATGTTTGTTTCATGTTGTTATCATGTCCACTTTACTACTGAACTCATTTACCAAAATGAGTTTCATATACAACATGGTAAACTTGTGATGTGTCTGCTTGTTTCTCTTTTAGAATGCAGACAAAATATTGGAGAACAGTAACGCGTTATGCAATGGTAAAGGAAGTAATGCAGATAAGGTTCAAGATAGTGAGACATCCCTGTTGGTCTCCAAGAAAGCTGATAAAAACTATCTTGACGACAGTGAGAGAACCCAAAAGTCGTGTCTTGATGTAGTGTTCGAGTTATTGGCCACTACTGCTGGCATAAGCTCTTCGAACTCGCTGCCTGAATCAGTTCGTCTTCTTGAGTCTCAACTTCAAGTTGAAAGACATCGATCAGATGTGCTGCGACAGGAAGCTGAAGGACTGAGGAAGTCCCTGTAGAATTCGGATGCATATTTCCTGGTGCAACAGCAAGCGCTGGAGGATTTAAGCGCCCAACAAGAGAAAGTTAATAATCTTGCTAAGCATCTTGCCAGCATTATGGGTACCCAGGATATTGTTTCTTGAGATCTTCTGAAGTGGTTTCAGTTCTGGATTTGTTTTGCTGTGGCGTTTATTTGCGCTGGTCGCCAACTTTGACAACCAGTGTATATGATATGCTGCTTTGTTCCCTATATTTGCACTGGTGGCGAACTTTGATGCCCAGTGGATGTAATATGTGTAATAGCCATGATAGCCGAGCGTTAGTTGCTTGCTTATTTATTTCCTTGTTGTCTTGTTTATTTGTTTGCATGTAGTCATTGCGGTTCTTTTTCCGCGGTTTGCTAGTGGCTGCAATAACCTATTTTTTAAAACTAGGCCACAATAACCATGGCTAATATTTTCTATAGTGACAGTGGGCTTCTACGGGCCGTAGAAACAATGGGCCTTCTATGGGCCATATCATCAATGGGCCTTATACGGGTCGTATGATCGATTGGCAAAACATGGGCCAAAGAGACCGCATTATGGCCGTAAACGGGCTAGAGTTGGAATCGTCCATTCGTGGGCCGACCATAACGGGCCATTGTTAATAGGCCATGAGGGAGTCCTGGACTAGGGGGTGTCCGGATAGCCGAACTATCATCATCGGCCGGACCCAAAGACTATGAAGATACAAGATTGAAGACTTCGTCCCGTGTCCGGATGGGACTTTCCTTGGCGTGGAAGGCAAGCTTGGCGATACGGATATGTAGATCTCCTACCATTGTAACTGACTCTGTGTAACCCTAGCCCTCTCCGGTGTCTATATAAACCGGAGGGTTTTAGTCCATAGGACGAACAAAAATCATACCATAGGCTAGCTTCTAGGGTTTAGCCTCCTTGATCTCATGGTAGATCTACACTTGTACTACCCATATCATCAATATTAATCAAGCAGGACGTAGGGTTTTACCTCCATCGAGAGGGCCCGAACCTAGGGTAAAACATCGTGTCCCTTGTTTCCTGTTACCATCCGCCTAGACGCATAGTTCGGGACCCCCTACCCGAGATCCGCCGGTTTTGACACCGACATTGGTGCTTTCATTGAGAGTTCCTCTGTGCCGTCGCAATCAGGAAGGATGCCTCTTCCCGTCTTTAAAGACGGTACCATTGCCAAAGGAGCTTTGGCCACCGGCCAAACTATCCGGCTAGGTGGTTTTCTTATGACCACCTGTTCGGCCGCCGCTCCAACAATGACCTCTCGGGTCATCAAAAGCGATCTTCATGTCAACTCGGAACTCTCCGAGCAGCTAGATCCGACGGAGCTTTCCTCCATAAACGAGCTCTTGGATCGCATCGCCGCCCTGGGAGTCGCTACAGATTACGATCAGATTGGGCTTAAAACTGATCTGAGAGAGATCAACTCTCCCCAGGCTACCCACCACGTCGCCGTGGTAGAGGAACAACGCGGCGACTCTTCTTCTATATTAAAGACCAGTTATGTCCGGATTCCTGATCCCTCCTTGCCGGATTCCCCTGGAGGGACGGACGTCAGTCGAGTACTGAACCTAAAGTCAGGCAGCGGACTAGATTCGTTGGACAACATCTAGCAATCCAAGCTTCCGAATCCGGAAACTCCTTGGCCCTTGAGCCTCATATTGTGCGGGGTTCAGAATTTAATTCCACCCGCCCACCCAAACACAAGTGATCTATCTCAAATACGGCAAGAGCCCGATGAAACAGTACATCATTACTGGGCCAGATTCCTCCTGGTTGTGGACAGGATAAAGGACTGCCATGAGGAAAGCGCAATCTTAATTTTCTGCAACAATTGCACGGACAAGGGAATCCTCAACGCCGTAAGTCATCGTGAAATTACACGCTTCGCTGACTTGGCGTCCATAGTATGAAAGTACTGTGAGATGGAAAGCGCCTGGAAAACCGAAATCAATTTTTGGGATAATCTGGCCCTGAATACAACCCCAGTCCGAAATAAAAGGGTGCATCATCGCCAAGCACCTGGGTTAAATACCAAAAAGCAAAAACCCTTTATAGGGCGTGGAGCCGTACTGGAGGGATGGCTCAATGGACCCTGCAAAATTCATAGCACAGAGGGCGCCACTCCAACTCATAGCCTTAGAGCATGTTGGATACTACGGCAGGTGGCCAAAAGTGGTGAAGAGCTTCTAGCTCTAGAGCATCAGCCTAAGGATACCAGTACGATATTAACAGTCTTCGAGACTTTCGCATCAAATAATATGCGGAAACGAACACTCCGCAGCCTTGCCGAAGTCTACCAAGTAGCAACAATAAACCCATGGAGTGACACGGCTATTACCTTCAATGCCAGTGACGAACCTAAATTCTGAACAGCCCGAGCACCAGCCGCATTGGTCCTCAGTCCAATAGTGGACGACTTTCGCCTTACTAAGGTACTCATGGATGGCGGCAGCGGATTAAACCTCATCTACGAAGAAACCCTTCGGAAAATGGAAATAGACTGGAGTCGCATTGAGCGAAGCAGCACAACCTTTAGAGGAATAATCCCTAGTCGGGAAGCACGCTGCACAGGAAAAATTACACTGGATGTGGTGTTCGGCTCGCCGGACAATTACAGGTCCGAGGAGGTCACATTCCAAGTGGCCCCGTTCGGCAGCGGATATCACGCTTTATTAGGGCGAGAGGCATTCACAATTTTTCAAGCTATACCCCATTACGGGTACATGAAGCTTAAAATGCCTGGGCCCAATGGAATCATCCCTCTTGCCAGTGATCCGGACATAGCACTCCGCACCGAGAATAAGACAGCTGCACTAGCCCTAGAGGCACTATCCGAAGCCCTAGGGGTAGAGGAACTCACTACGCTGCGCTCCACGGTAAACAGGGACGATGTGATACTCGATAAGAGATCCAAGTCCACCTCTTTTAAGCCAGCGGACGAAATAGTCAAATTCCAAGTCCATCCAACGGACCCCACAAAGACGGCCTCCATTGGGGCACAACTAAACCCTGATGTAGACGCCGCACTACGAGAATTCCTTCGGGAAAATTGAGACATCTTTGCCTGGCACCCTTCAGATATGCCAGGAATCCCACGCTGGTTGGCAGAACACAGCCTAAACATCCTAAAAGGATTCAAGCCAGTCAAACAGGCTCTTCGGCGATTTTCCGAACCCAAAAGACAGGCAATGGGAGAGGATCTAGCCAAACTATTAGAAGCCGGATTCATTAGAGACATAAAACATCCGGACTGGCTAGCAAACCTGGTAATGGTACCAAAAAAGGACAAATCCTGGCGCCTGTGTGTCGATTTTAAAGACCTTAACAAGGCTTGTCCAAAGGATCCTTTCCCCCTTCCCCGCATCGATCAAATCATCGATGCTACCACAGGGCACGATTCATTGTGCTTCCTCGACGCATACTCCGGCTACCATCAAATCAAGATGGCGGAGACAGACCAAGCCGCAACGGCATTCATTACTCCATACGGACCATTCTGCTTCAACACAATGCCCTTCGGGCTCAAAAACGTCGGCGCAACATATCAGCGCATGATTCAGACATGTCCGGCAACCCAGATCGGCAAAACAGTGGAGGCATACGTAGATGATGTGGTCGTCAAGACCAAACACGTCGAAACTCTAGTAGACGATTTGAGGATCACATTTGACAACCTCCGAGCATATGATATTAAGCTCAACACGGAAAAATGCGTGTTCGGCGTACCAGCGGGAAAGCTCTTGGGCTTCATTGTATCCGGTAGAGGAATTGAAGCAAACCCAGCCAAGATCCGAGCTCTGTCACAGTTGGATATCCCAAAAGACCTCAAACAAATACAAAAACTGACTGGATGCGTGGCGGCTCTAAGCCGCTTCATCTCTCGCTTAGGAGAAAAGGCATTGCCCCTTTATCGCCTCCTCTGGCGCACCGAACACTTTGAATGGACGGATGCTGCCACGGCCAGACTCGAAGAAATAAAGGCCATATTGGCAACAAATCCGGTCCTGGCCGCGCCCAACTTGGGCGAACCAATGTTATTATACATCACGGCAACACATCAGGTTGGAAGCGTGGTGCTCGTCGTCGAACGAGAAACAGAAGGACACAAATTCCCTCTCCAAAAACCAGTGTACTACGTATCCACTGTCTTAACTCCGTGCAAGTCCCGGTATCCACATTATCAAAAGATAGCGTACGCGGTGTTCATGGCATCCCGGAAGCTGCGACACTACTTTCAAGAGTGTTCGATAACAGTAGCCTCCGAAGTACCTCTTAACGACATCATAAACAACCGCGATGCAACGGGAAGGATTGCAAAATGGGCCATTGAGTTCTTACCATTCGACATAACCTACAAACCATGGCGAGCTATAAAGTCACAAGTTTTGGCCGACTTCATCGCTGAATGGACCGAAGCCGAACTCCCTAAAGAGTACGGCGCATACTCCAATTGGATCATGCACTTCGACTGCTCCAAAATGTTGGCCGGCTTGGGGGTTGGCGTCGTCTTGACGTCCCCAACCGGAGACACAGTCCAATACGTACTTCAGATAATGTACATAGACTCCAACAATGCAGCCGAATACGAGGCCCTTCTATACGGTCTCCGGATGGCAATCTCCATGGGCATTCAACGCCTAGAGGTCCGCGGGGATTCAAATCTCACAATATCCCAAGTAAATGGAGACTTTGACGCCAAGGATCCGAAAATGGCAGCCTACCGTAACACCGTCCTAAAAATGTCAGCTCGGTTCGAAGGACTCAAATTCCACCATGTAGCCTGGGAAAATAACCAGGCGGTCGACGTGTTGGCACGCATCAGCGCAAAACTATAAGTGCATCTAGTGCCACCCCTAGTTGGTTTTGGAGTATTGACGACAAAGTTGGTTGAGGGACTAATGCGTTTGTGAGAATTGCAGGATAACGCAGGTGGTGTCCCTCATTGATTCGGTTTACCTACCGGAGACGACCCCTAAAAATGTATGAAGACATTGAAGACAATGGTGGTATGAGAAGATATTCATATTGAAGACTATGACATGAGAAGACATTACGTGAAGACAATGGAGCGTGAAGACTGTGTGGTTTCGTCGTTTCCTTTCTTCTTTGTTGAGTCATAGGAACCACCGTACTGTTAAGTGGGGTCCAAGTGAACTAAGTCAGAGTGACTGCAGTGATGCTCAACCCAAATCCTATGTCTTCGAGCAAAGACAATGAGAGAAAATCTTATCCAGAGTTGGATGAGTCAGCTTTGCTTGTAGCCCAAGTAAAGTTGTCGTGTGTGTTTGAAATCTGACCATTGGAACACGTGTCAGTTCCTTAGTGACCCAGGGTCATTTTGGACAAATCAGGTCGGGTTGCCTGGTGGCTATAAATAGCCCAGCCCCTACACCATAACTTGGTGGCTGCTCAGAGTTTGTATACGGCTTTTGTCGTTTGAGAGCAACCCACCTCGAAGCATTTGAGAGATAGAAATCCTTGCGAGGACAAAGCCCAAACACCCAGAGCCAAAGAGTGTTAGGCATCACTGAAGTCTTTCTGTCTGTGTGACCTGAAGACTTATTACACTTGAGGACTGTGTATCCTCCAGCCGGTTAGGCGTCGTGTTCTGAGCATCCAAGAGTCATTGTGGATTGCCGAGTGAACAAAGTCTGTGAAGGTTTGGAAGTCTCCCTTGAAGACTTACCAGAGTGATTGGGCGAGGACTAAGTGGCCTTAGCTCAAGGGGAATAAGGTGAAGACATGGTCTTCTGAGTTAAATCTCAGCCTCCCTAACCAGACGTACAGTTGTCACAGCAACTGGAACTGGTCCAACAAATCCTGTGTCCTCAACAAGCAACTGGTTCTATCTCTTCCCTCCTTTACTTTGAGTTTGTCTTCGTGAAGTCATTGCTTATTGTTTTATCCGATTGACTTCATTGCTTGACTACTATTGTTGATTGGCTTCATACTATCTTCCATCCTGATCCTACTACCTAGCTGCTATTAATCTTCAAACGTTAATGCTATTGCATACTTGATTATGGCTTGCTTGTTGTAGTTTATCTTCCGCTGCATATCAATTAGGCTGTTTCTATCGTTTGTCTTCGAAACTTCCATGTTTTGAAGACTTTCCTAAAAATCTCCTATTCACCCCCCTCTAGTTGATAACTAGCACTTTTAAAAACGCGACGCCGTCCCTCCAAACATCTTCCTGGAGCGGCTCTTTAAGCCATCCGTATTATGGGAAGAGGAGTCCGGAAACAACAACCCGGAGCCAACCGCACCTCCCAACATCGAACATTCTGACACAGTCGGTGGCTTAGCCAATGAAATAACACCTTCAGCGAACGAAATAATGGCAGTCATTGCCCCATGGACGGAACCATTCCTAGCCTACTTAATTAGGCAGGAACTCCCCGAAGACCAAAACGAGGCCCGCTACATAGTACGGCGATCTAAGGCCTACAAGGTCCATGAGGGAGAGCTTTACAAGAAAAGCACAACCGGAGTCCTTCAAAGGCGCATGCATGTTGAAGCCATTGATGTCGACCTCTGGTATGTCGTCAAGAACGGCGTTCCCAAAACTGGTGAAGGTGTCACCCCCACTGATGTCAAGAAGTCCATTCAACTAGACTCGACTGCAAAGAACATCATCTGTGGTCATCTGACCAAAGGACAGTATGGCCGTGTGAGTGCTCTGGAAACGTCAAAGCTAGTCTGGGACTGGCTGTCCAAGGTCAATGAAGGCGTCTCTACACAGAGAGACCAGAGGATCAGTGTTCTCCGCAATCTCTTCAATCGCTTCAAGAGAAACGACAATGAAAATGTCCAGCTCACGTTTGATCGCCTCACCGACATCACAAATGAGCTTCAGGCTCTCGGCGCCACTGAGATCACCAAGCATGAAATTGTCAAGACACTGCTGAGATCACTTGACACCTCTTTTGACACCCTTGCCCTCATGATACAAGAACATCCTAACTTCAAGACACTCGATCCGTCTGATATACTTGAGAGGCTCAATACACATGAGTTCCAGCTTTCTGAGAAAAGAGATATTTATGGCCCCAACTATGGCCGAACTCGTGCTTTGAAGGCAAAAGATGTTTCCTCATCTGAAGAAGAAGAATCTGACTGCGGTTCTGACGATCCTGAAGACATTGGAAAGGAACTTGCCATGCTTGTGAAGAAGTTCCAGAGGTTCACCAAGAAGAAGGGCTTCAGAAAGTCTTCACGATCCAGCTTAAGAAATGATGAAGCTTCCACTCATGACAACAAGAAGAGAACCTGCCACAAATGCAAGAAACCTGGTCACTACATATCTGAGTGTCCACAGTGGGACAATGAGAAGAAGAAGAAGAAGAAGAGCAAGGAATATGATTCTGATGACAAGATGAAGAAGAAATCCTCAAAATCTTCTTCGAAGTCTTCATCATACAAGAAAAGCTCATCTGGCAAGGCTCGTGCCTTTGTTGGCAAGGAAATGGATTCAGAGGAGGAGTCTGCTTCGGAGGAGGCGGAGGTGGAGTCTGGTGAGGAGTCTGACCCTGGCGTTGCAAGTCTGGCTCTAGCCACAGCCTATGTCGCCAAGTCCATCTTCAACACTGAAGACGATGACGTCCACACCAACGCTGAAGCTAATGACAAAGACGATTCTTCTCCCACCTACTGCTTCATGGCACGTGGTGCCAAGGTAAAATCTCGCGATGCTTACTTTCAAACTTCAAGTGAAGATGACTCTGATTGTGAATCCAAACCCAGCTACAAAACACTTGCTAAAATTGCAACTGAACAACAAAGGGCTATGGAACATACTCAAAAACTGTTAGACAAAAGCGATGACCTGTTGGACGCGGAAATGACACGTTCACAGTCCTTAGTACAAGACATAAATAATCTTCATGCTAAGTACCAAGAACTTGAAAATCTTCATGATACGCTCTCAACCACATATGAAAAGCTCTCCTATGATTATCTTCAAAGGAAGCAAGAGCTTGAGAAATTGAAAGCGACTCATGAAGATCTTCAAGCAGAGAATGAGTCACTTCGCGCTCAACAGATCAGTCCCGCTCAGGATGGATTCGAACCACCATGTTTAAAATGCATTGAGCGTGATAACGCTACATCTGTTGCTGAATGTTCCACTGCTACTGCTGTTTCATTGGCTTCAACTACTGATGTGGTTACTAACCCCTCTGCGGAGGATACCACTAGTATTGCTGATGAAAATGCTAGGTTGAAGACATTGCTTGAAACAGGGATGTACAAAAGTTTGAAGGGACATCAGACTCTCTGCGATGTCCTCAAAAAGCAGATTCTGAACCAAAACCCTAGGAAAGAGGGTGTTGGGTTCGAGAGGAAAATGAATGCTGATGGTTCCTACTGGAAGCTTGAGCAGTATCCCAAAACCACATGGGTTGCTGCAAAGGAACCTTCAGTGGATCCATCCACTTTATCTGGATTTACCTGTGCTAATCCTATTATTATTGATGAATCTTTTGATGCAAACTATAAACTGTTCAAAAATCAGAATGGTGAAGTGTTTGCCAGGTATATTGGTACTAACTGCGGGAATGGACCTCCTATGAAAAGATCTGGGTACCCAAAAGCTGCCTTGAAAATCTTCCAGTGAATGTCATCATGACACCACCAGTGAAGAAGACAAACCCCAGACCAAAGGCATCATATGGTCCAACGGCTACTAGTGAACACAGGACTCACTTGAGTCACCCTAACGCCAATGTTTTGCAGGCAAATCATACTCAGACTCATGAATATGAGCGTGTGTCTTCAAATCGATATGTTCATAGAACTAAGAACTTCTCTGCTTATTCACATGAGTATCATTCATCTCCTGCAAGGCTATTTGCTAGGGCTTCAAAGCCGAAATTCTCAGATGCTGCACTTAGACTCATTGCTTCTAAGCCACCCCTGAAAATGTGGGTGGTGAAGAAGAACTAACTCTCTTTTGCAGAATGTGGTCTCCAGCCAGCAATCAATGGCGTCCGATACAATTGCTGGGGACCTAAAACATAAAGGGACGCATGATAAAATGACTTACTATAAATTCCACATATGAATCTCTTATCTGTCATACTGTGTGCTAATCTTGATCTAAACTGTGATAATCCATGTGTGAGTAAAATGTTTATGCTTCACAACATACCTAGTGAAGCCTATCCTCCTAACTGCACTGTAGGGCATGTCACCAAAAGCTTCAGAATGGATTATTGACAATGGATGCACTAATCATATGACTAGTGATCAAAGTCTTCTCTGGACTCAACCTTACGTCCATCCGACAAAAGTAAAATCACATTTGCTAACACTGGTAAAGGCAGAGTATTGGGTCTAGGTAGAGTTGCAATCTCAAGGGATCAACACATGGATAAAGTGATGCTTGTTGAATCGCTTGGATTCAACTTAATGTCTGTCTCAATGCTTTGTGACTTAAACATGATTGTGATATTTGGAAAATATCGTTGCATTGTACTAATGGAATCCGAAAAATCTCTAGTCTTTGAAGGGTATAGGAAAGGTGATCTATACATGGTAGATTTCTCAGCAGGTCCAAAACTTGCCGTATGTCTTCTTGCTAAAGCTTCAGAATGCTGGCTCTGGCATCGAAGGCTGGGGCACGCTGGCATGAGGAACTTGCATACTCTCATCAAAAAGAAGCATGTCATAGGCATCGAAGGTGTCAAGTTCAAGAAAGATCATCTATGTGGTGCCTGCGAAGCTGGAAAGATGACAAGGGCCAAGCATCCCTTGAAGACAATCATGACAACATCTCAACCCTTCGAGTTGCTTCACATGGACTTATTTGGACCTACCCACTACTCCACCCTCACAACAACGGCGTGTCTCTATGGCTTCGTCATTGTTGATGACTACTCAAGATACACATGGGTGCACATAATTCTCTACAAGACTGAAGTACAAGATGTCTTCAGACGATTCGCCAATCGAGCAATGAACAACTATGGTGTCAAGATCAAGCATATCAGAAGTGATAACGGCACTGAATTCAAGAACACTGGGCTTGATCTTTATCTGGATACAATGGGAATCACTCATGAGTTTTCTGCTCCATACACACCTCAGCAAAATGGCATTGTAGAGCGCAAGAACAGAACCCTCATCGAGATGGCTCGAACAATGCTTGACGAGTACAAGACACCAAGAAAGTTCTGGCCTGAAGCCATTGATACAACTTGTCACATCATCAACCGTGTCTACATCCATAAGCTTCTGGGCAAAACATCCTATGAGCTCCTCACTGGCAAGAAGCCAAATGTCAGCTACTTCAGAGTCTTTGGTGCTAGATGTTGGATCAAGGATCCCCATCACAAGTCAAAATTTGAACCCAAAGCTCACGAAGGCTTCATGCTTTGCTATGGAAAGGATTCGCACTCTTACAGAGTCTTCAACCTCTTCCACTACAAAATTGTTGAAATAGTGGATGTGCGATTTGATGAAACCAATGGTTCACAAAGAGAAATTCTGCCAAGTACACTTGATGAAGCTCCTTCCTGTGAATCTATCAAGTTGATGGGAACTGGTGAGATCATGCCCTCTGAAGCACAGCCTGAAGAGGAACTTATCATCTCTGCACCAAATCAACCTGAAGACAATGCTCAGACCGAAGACAATCCTCCCAATGATGACAATGATCAGCCAGAGCAGAATCTTCGTCCTATTCATCCTCGTGTTGCAAATGAAGTTCAAATAGAGAAGATTATTAACAGCATCAATGCACCTGGTCCGCTCACTCGCTCAAGAGCAACACAGCTAGCAAATTTCTGTGGGCATTTTTCATTTGTGTCAATATCAGAACCCAAGAAAGTTGCTGAAGCTTTTATGGAACCTGAATGGATTCAAGCCATGCAAGAAGAACTTCAACAGTTCAAGCTGAATAATGTTTGGGAACTTGTCAAGCGACCTGACCCTCGCAAGCATAACATTATTGGAACAAAGTGGATATATCGAAACAAGCAAGATGAGCATGGTCAAGTCGTCAGAAACAAAGCTCGTCTTGTGGCTCAAGGATATACTCAAGTTGAAGGAATTGACTTCGATGAAACATTTGCTCCGGTTGCTAGGCTTGAAGCTATTCGCATACTGCTAGCCTATGCTAATCATCACAACATCTTGCTATATCAAATGGATGTAAAGAGTGCATTTATAAATGGCAAGATTGAAGAAGAAGTATATGTTGCACAACCACCTGGCTTTGAAGATCCAAAACATCCTGATATGGTGTACAAACTGAACAAAGCACTGTATGGCCTCAAACAAGCTCCTCGTGCCTGGTATGATACAATCAAAGACTTCCTGAAGAGAAAAGGCTTCAAACCTGGATCTCTCGATCCCACACTCTTCACAAAGGCATATGATGGTGAACTGTTTGTGTGCCAAATATATGTGGATGACATAATCTTCGGCTGCACCAACCAGAAGTACAGTGATGAGTTTGGGTACATGATGCAAGAGCAATATCAAATGTCCATGATGGGAGAGCTGAAGTTCTTCCTTGGTCTTCAAATTCGTCAGCAACGAAATGGCATCTTCATATCTCAAGAAAAATACCTCAAAGATTGTCTGAAGAAGTTTGGAATGGAAGACTGCAAAGGCTACACGACGCCAATGCCAGCCAAGCACCATCTTGGTCCCGACGACAATGGTAAAGAGTTCGATCAAAAGGTATACCGCTCCATGATTGGTTCTTTGCTTTATTTATGTGCATCTAGGCCAGATATTATGCTTAGTGTTTGCATGTGTGCTCGATTCCAAGCGGCACCAAAGGAATCGCATCACTTAGCTGTGAAGCGAATTCTTCGATATTTGGCTTACACCCCAACACTAGGATTATGGTATCCAAAGGGCTCAAGGTTTGATCTGGTTGGATTCTCGGATGCTGATTATGCTGGTGACAAAGTGGATCGCAAGTCTACATCAGGCACATGTCATTTTCTCGGTCGATCACTTGTCTATTGGTCTTCAAAGAAGCAGAACTGTGTGTCACTCTCAACTGCTGAATCTGAATACATTGCTGCTGGATCTTGTTGTGCTCAGCTTCTGTGGATGAAGCAAACTCTCAAGGACTATGCCATCGATCTGAAGCAAGTCCCTCTCTTCTGCGACAACGAAAGTGCCATCAAGATTGCCAACAATCCAGTCCAGCATTCGAAGACAAAGCACATTGAAATATGTCATCACTTTCTCAGAGATCATGTTATGAAGAAAGATATAGATATCATGCACGTCAACACTGAAGAGCAACTGGCAGATATCTTCACAAAGCCCTTGGACAAGAAAAGGTTTTGCAAGTTACGGTGTGAGCTAAATATCTTGGAATCCTCGAATGTCCTGTGATCAGGCACACATCCTAACACTTATGCATGTTGATGACTTAGATGTGCAACACACAAAGTAATGTATATCTTCAATCAATGAAGATTTACACTCTGAGTGTGAATACATTAACATGGAATTTGACTTCGGAGCGCCACAATAATTGTGCGCCGTGTCTGGGTCTAATACTTCCTATACGGTGGGTAACGCCACCACCAAATTTCTCTGTTTGAAGTGTTTCACTCATGGCGTTATTTTGCACAGATTTCGCATTTGGTTTGTCTTCAGTTTCAATTTATCTTCGTGATTTTTCTTCGCTATAGTGATTTGATTGCATATATATATACTAGCGTTCTGTCCTCTACAGCACTCACTTATAGCTATGTCTTCACTGTTGAATCTTTTGAACTAAGTGAATGTGATCGGACCCTAATCTCTCACTGCTTACTATCTCAAACTCTATCTGTCCAAATCATATGCATTCTATTGAAACTGTCGAATGTCTTCTCTGCATCCTTGTCAGCAGAAGACACAGAGACAAACATCAAGTTCTATTTAAATGAATCATCTTAATTGTCGATATCTGGAGAAGCCGGAACGAACATCCGACATACCTGGGGGCGTGGGAACATTGGACAATTCTAAATATGTTGCATGCTTGCCACGTACCCCACGGATGTGAACAGACAGGGGCACCTGTGTAATTGCGTTGTGCTGCACACCTACTTATAAATATGTGTCCCCTGCGGTAAAGAAATCCTTCTTCCACCTCTCCACCTCCGTCAAAACCCTAGCGCCACCGCTAGCTCTCGACGACGCCGACGACGAAGCGCTTAGCTGCCACGACTTCTCCGACGCCGTCCTCACGCCGGCCGCGGACATCTTTCTCTCCGCCGTTGCCGTAGGTGTCCTCCGTCGCCAAGTTAGGGCACGGTGGGCTGAACTGCTCGGTCTCTCATTCTTCCCATCTAGCAGTTCTTCGTGCAGTAATTATAACTCTATTTTTACCACCTTTTTGATCTTCATAGATTCATCCTACTTACCGAAAGTGGTTTCTGCCTACTAAATGTTAGATCTATTCTATCTGCATCTCATAATGCCTAGTCTATTCACTTAGATTTCCTATCTAGTTTGATTCCTCACTTGTACTTATTCACGGATTGGTACAAATCTGGAACCAACTCACCACATAAGTGAATGTCTTCGCATCATGAGGTCAATATCTTCAAACTGATTTATCTTCAAAATCTTCTGAGAATGCATATGACCTCTTCCCCTTCCCTCGCATCTCTAATGCTGTCACAGGTACATGTCCGTGGGAGAATCCCTTGGTTCTCATAGTCTGCATTCATTTGTAGAATACTTACAACATCATATCAATTCTCCTGAAGCCAGTTCCTGCTTGACCAGCAAGCGTAAATCTCTGAAGCCTCTGAACATATTGAAGCCATTCAGCTTGAAGTTCATGGCTGCAGAAAAATCAGCAAGGAAGGGTGGCAGACAGCGTAGAGGAGGAACATCCAAAGATCTGCTTGATGACCTAGCAGAACTGTACAAGACAGACCCTGAAGAGACTTATCATCAGTGCAAGACACGAATCCAATGGATTCGACGCTATTGGGCTGAAGAATGGTTCAAGTACAAGTTCATCACCACGGAATATGCAGAGAAATATGCTATCAAGAGTCCTTGGGGCGATATTCTCTATCAAGGCCTTCAACCCAAGAACAGAGCTGAAGCCATTGAGCAAGAATTCTATCCTTGCATGGTCCGTCAACTACAGCCTGAAGAAGCCGACCCATCATCATTACTCTGGTGTCGCAACGACAATCTCCTCAAGTGCAACTTCCAGTTTGCTGTGGCTTCGGCAAAGGAAAACAAGAAGTCATGGGGGTTGGACTTCAATCCTGGTCCCTCTGTTCCCCGTGAGGATGGGACTCGTGAAGCTGAAGAAAATAGAATTGGCCCCTTTGCAAACCTTGATGGCCTCATCTCCTACATCTTGGTACAAGGTGCCAAAGTGGATCATTCTGACAATGAGGCTGATTCTGATGAAGCCCCAGCTCCTCCTTCGAAACCACAGAAGCAAAAGAAGCTAAAGGCTTCTAAACCCGTACCACTAAAAGCTTCTCGTGTGAAGCCATTGGCCACTGCACCTCCTGAAGCCAGTGTGCAGTCTGAAGATCAATCCCGTATCTCCAAGAGGACGGAGAAGAAAAAGCAACTTGTCAGGCGTGCTGATCAAGCTCTGACTCCTGCTGCTATTCTGCATGAAGAACCCATTGATCTATCAAGTGATGAAGATCTTGCGGATGACGCTCTTGAGCAGTTGATAAAGAGCAAGGAAGAAGCAGAAATCTTCAACAACTTGCCTCTCTTTGATGTGGCCATCATCCACAGCTTCATTGATGAATGGTTCGACACACCCAATGTTAGCTTTGAAGATTTACAGCTTCCAATTGGCCTCAACGTCTCTTTCAATGGCGCCATTGCGTCTGAGCTGGCTCTCGCTCAGAGAATCGTTGAGCTCGAGCACAAGATTGATTATGAGAAGGCTCAATTCAAGAAGCATGTGGCCAAGCTAAGTGTTCAAGATGTCAGAAACTTTAAGGTCATGCTGCATGAGCTTAAAGAAGCTTTTCAGAAGAAGCGCCAAGAAGCTCAAGGCTCTCATGAGCGCATGAAGAGTTTGGCTGATAAGTGTGTGCTTGCCTACAATGAGGCTGAGAAGCGCAAGTCACTTGGCCGTCCTGGAATTGACCCCAGAATGGCTGCAAAGAAAAAGAAGAAGTTTCCTGCTGATCAGCCTGCGCCTTCAAGCCAAGAAGCTCCACGTATTATCTTCCCAAGTAGCATGACTGGATCGAAGCCAAAGGTCACCACAACCGCTTCTGAACAGAAGAAAACGAGGGCTGCAGAGGCAGAAGCTAGAAAGAGGAAGAATACCGAAGCCTCTGATGCCGCTCCCTCCAAGAAGAAGCGCAAGACCAAGAAGAATCGGGCTGCTCCCACAGAGCCCCTTTTTGTTGAACCCCTCTCAATGATTCATCCTGCATCTGCATCCCAAGAACTTCGCCTGACTGTGCATGAGCCTGCTTCCACAGAGGCTCCTGAAGCTGAAGATATTCCAGCAGCTGAACCCACCGCTGCTGAAGACATTGGTCATCATGACAATGTTGAAGATGATGAAGTTCTTCCTCAGATCGAATACAATGTGGTATCATCGCCTGTTCATACGAACAGCAAACTCATCAGCATTGGTCGTCCTCTGACGCCAATTGCACAGGATGATTCATGGGCTGATCGCCCACAAGAACAAGACTTCCCCAGTACTCCCCTACAACAACAACAAGCTACCCCCAACATGCAAGAAGAGGATGAAGACTTTCAGGCTCAGCCAACTCCATCTCCTAAAGTGAAGCCAGCTCTTCGCAGGCTTCGCAGAGGACAAAGGCCTGAAGTCCCTCTGTCGAAAGTGCCAGAAGGAGAAGTGCAACATTCACCTGTTGCACGACAAGTACTTTTTGAACCTGCTCCAACTGTGAATGTCTCCGAGTCTCATGTTGCTGAAGACAATCCGGCTGCATCAGCCGATGAAGAGCGTCAAGAAGAACGTGTCTCTACTCCCCCCATTCAAGAAGAAGTAGTTCATGATCTGAACGTGTCTGTGTCTGACCCTCCAGCTCCTCAAGTGGAGGCTGAAAATGTTGAGGCTGCCACCACCAACGTCAATACAGCCAGTGACGTAGTCATGGCTGATGCTAATGTGGAGCCTACACTAACTGTGCCTGAAGCAAACGTGGCTACTGAACCTGAAGTCAATGAGGATGCTGCACCTGAAGTCCATGAGGATGCTGCACCCGAAGCCAATGAGGATGCTGCACCTGAAGTCAACATGACAACTGCTCCCGAAGCACCTGTCATGCAGCCTGCCTCCGATGTTGCCTCTGCTCCTGTTCCGCCTCCAAGGCCTCACACAATTGAGCAAGCATATAGTCATGGTCATCTCACTACTGTCCGATGGCCCGTTCTGGTGCCTCCACCCTCTGCCTCAGGACCGCAATTTGACTATCATATTGAGCATAGGCCTCAAGTGCAGAAGCTAAAGCCCAGGTTGCCAAGGTTTCCAGGTACTGCCAACTCCCCCGGGTCCTTCAATGCTAATGTCTTCAAGAGCCACAACACATTCTTTGACAGCTCGAAGAACCCCTACACGAAGCCAAGAATTGCATCAGATCGGTTCTGGAGCTATCAACAGAGAAGCTATTACTCATGCGTGTTATATGATCAAGGGCGCATTTTCCCTCATATGCGCCTTGACACTGAAGCCATTGCTGGACTGCCATGCTTAGAAGAAGTACTTGATTGCTTTCGTGATGCTGGTCTGCTCCACTTTGTGACAGACAAAGAACGTTGGAATGAAGAGCTATTGCTTCAATTCTATGCCACTCTGCACATTCGCGGCTACAACAGAGACATCAAGACATGGGTTCTCGAGTGGATGACTGGAAATGTTCATCATGAAGCCAAAGCTATGGACATCATCGAGCTTACAGGGCTTGCCACTCCTGGAGAACTGTATGAACCTGGCTGTCAACATCATCGCAATGCCCTGGAAAGCATCTTTCATAGGCCTGAACCCAATATGAGTCAGATGCTGAGCATGATGAAGCCTTTGCCCCGTGATGTTGAATATCCAACAGAGTTCTTTGTTGAAGACCTTGAGTGTCTGCCACGCACCATATATCATATCATCAGGCGGACTCTATGGCCTATCAAAGGACATTCATCAGCGGCAAAGCTTGAAGGAGCTATGAAGACTTTGGTCTTCTACATTTACAATGGCATCAGTTTCAATGCACAAGATTTCTTCATCAGACAACTGGCTGCCTCTGGTTCTGATCTCTTTGGTCTGAAGTTTTATGCTCCATGGGTCATGCGCCTCATAAAGCGACACTCTACTGTCAACTATCAACCTTCTGCTCGCAATCATGTGATTTTTCTACCTGAGGTTGATATGTCAGTTGAAGCTATATATCCTGACCCTGCCACGAAGCCTCTTTGTCTTCAGAATGCCGAGCACTAAAGCTTCACTCAACCCATTGAAGGTGTTCAAGTAGCAACATGAATCTATCCATTTGCTGGTAACACTCATCTGCCTCACAGAGCGCCCACTGAAGCCACTGAAAGCACCATTGCCCAAAGGCCTCGCAAGCGTTCTCGCGTTCTCAATGACCGAGAACTTCTTGTGGCCCTTCATCAGAAACAGGATAAACATCACTTTTGGCTCAAGAGACAGATGCAAAGCATCTTGGTGGATGTCAATCGCATTCGCAACCTTGCCACCAAGAATGACTTTGTTGCTCATGAAACTTGCCGGAGATCATGGAAGAGTTTGACCCTGCTTAGTGCTGAAGTAGATCTTCAAGACGATGGCTTCAATGAAAGATTTCAGTTTGACTCCACTCCTCCACGGAATGCTGTCTTATGAAGAACTCCATCTCTTGAAGACTCTGAATATTCCTCCTCCACGGCAACAGTTAATGCCAGAGTGATCGATGATGAAGATGACGCTACTTCACCACCTCCAACTACTGCGCGCATCGACACTGCACCAAGTTCCTCTGCACCGCCACCCAACGACAACAACCCTGCTGCTTCACCTACTCATCAAGAAGACGAGTAGATGCTCTATGTCTTCAAACCTTTTTGGTCATTACTGACAAAAGGGGGAGAAGATTATGAGATGATAGTCTTCAAGCGGGTTCATATGGGCGGTTGCATTATATTTTGCTGCGTGCTTACAACTCTTGCATTTTGATACATTTGGTTCTTTGAGTTGTAACACCTAAACTTGATGGTCGTCTGCTACTTCTGCTACGTGTTTGCTTTACTCTGATGCGATGATAACTTTCGCACTTAGATCATCCTGCAGACGTCCATTTTTCATTATGCATGTCTTTCTACTTGTTATATCATTTCATGCATGATGAATTATCTTCATAAGTTGAAGTGGATCTCCATAAGTACAACCTGCCATGTGCATTTGCAATCCAAAAGCAAATTATTAATATGCACATCTTCAGGGGGAGCCCTTGCTACTTATGAAGACAATTCCTATCCTTACAATTTCACATACTTTATCCCCATTGAAAACTTCAACTAGTTTGTCATCAATCACCAAAAAGGGGGAGATTGTAAGTGCATCTAGTGCCACCCCTAGTTGGTTTTGGAGTATTGACGACAAAGTTGGTTGAGGGACTAAGGCGTTTGTGAGAATTACAGGATAACGTAGGTAGTGTCCCTCATTGATTCGGTTTACCTACCGGAGACGACCCCTAAAAATGTAGGAAGACATTGAAGACAATGGTGGTATGAGAAGATATTCATATTGAAGACTATGACATGAGAAGACATTACGTGAAGACAATGGAGCGTGAAGACTGTGTGGTTTTGTTGTTTCCTTTCTTCTTTGTTGAGTCATAGGAACCACCGTACTGTTAAGTGGGGTCCAAGTGAACTAAGTCAGAGTGACTGAAGTGATGCTCAACCCAAATCCCATGTCTTCGAGCGAAGACAATGAGAGAAAATCTTATCCAGAGTTGGATGAGTCAGCTTTGCTTGTAGCCCAAGTAAAGTTGCCGTGTGTGTTTGAAATCTGACCGTTGGAACACGTGTCAGTTCCTTAGTGACCCAGGGTCATTTTGGACAAATCAGGTCAGGTTGCCTGGTGGCTATAAATATCCCACCCCCTACACCATAACTTGGTGGCTGCTCAGAGTTTGTATACGGCTTTTGTCATTTGAGAGCAACCCACCTCGAAGCATTGGAGATAGAGAAATCCTTGCGAGGACAAAGCCCAAACACCCAGAGCCAAAGAGTGTTAGGCATCACTGAAGTCTTTCTGTCTGTGTGACCTGAAGACTTATTACACTTGAGGACTGTGTATCCTCCAGCCGGTTAGGCGTCGCGTTCTGAGCATCCAAGAGTCATTGTGGATTGCCGAGTGAACAAAGTCTGTGAAGGTTTGGAAGTCTCCCTTGAAGACTTACCAGAGTGATTGGGCGAGGACTAAGTGACCTTAGCTCAAGGGGAATAAGGTGAAGACACGGTCTTTTGAGTTAAATCTCAGCCTCCCTAACCAGACGTACAGTTGTCACAGCAACTGGAACTGGTCCAACAAATCATGTGTCCTCAACAAGCAACTGGTTCTATCTCTTCCCTCCTTTACTTTGAGTTTATCTTCGTGAAGTCATTGCTTATTGTTTTATCCGATTGACTTCATTGCTTGACTACTTTTGTTGATTGGCTTCATACTATCTTCCTTCCTGATCCTACTACCTAGCTGCTATTAATCTTCAAATGTTAATGCTATTGCATACTTGATTATGGCTTGCTTGTTGTAGTTTATCTTCCGCTGCATATCAATTAGGCTGTTTCTATCGTTTGTCTTCGAAAATTCCATGTTTTGAAGACTTTCCTAAAAATCTCCTATTCACCCCCCTCTAGTCGATAACTAGCACTTTCAAAAACGCGACGCCGTCCCTCCAAACATCTTCCTGGAGCGGCTCTTTAAGCCATCCGTATTATGGGAAGAGGAGTCCGGAAACAACAACCCGGAGCCAACCGCACCTCCCAACATCGGACATTCTGACACAGTCGGTGGCTTAGCCAATGAAATAACACCTTCAGCCCACGAAATAATGGCAGTCATTGCCCCGTGGACAGAACCATTCCTAGCCTACCTAATTAGGCAGGAACTCCCCGAAGACCAAAACGAGGCCCGCTGCATAGTACGGCGATCTAAGGCCTACAAGGTCCATGAGGGAGAGATTTACAAGAAAAGCCCAACCGGAGTCCTTCAAAGGTACATCTCCGAAGAGGAAGGGCGAAATCTTCTGGCTGAAATTCACGCCGGACTCGGCGGGCACCACGCCGCAGCCCGGGCCCTTGTAGGCAAGGCCTTCCATACAGGATTTTATTGGCCGACGGCCCGGGCAGATGCTCAGGACTTAGTCCAACGATGCGTCGGTTGCCAGCTCTTTGCTAATCAAAGCCACATGCCGCCCACCGCCCTCAAAACTATATCCATCACCTGGCCGTTCGCGGTCTGGGGGCTTGACATGGTTGGCCCCCTTAAAGGGGGAACCCACAAGCAAAAATACCTATTGGTCATGGTGGACAAATTCACCAAATGGATAGAGGCCAAGCCAGTTAAAACGGCCGAATCCGGACCTGTGATAGACTTCATATCTGGGGTGGTACACCGTTATGACGTCCCCCATAGCATGATCACTGATAACGGCACGAACTTCACGGCCGACGAGGTTAAACTCTGGTGCAAAACTATGGGCATCAAGCTCGATTACGCTTCAGTCTATCACCCTCAAACTAACGGTCAAGTCGAACGAGCAAATGGTCTAGTCATGAGCGGCATCAAACCTAGGCTAGTGCGCTCCCTCACGGAATCTAACACGCACTGGGTGGAGGAGCTCGACTCCATACTCTGGGGGCTGCGGACCATGCCAAACCGCACTACCGGATTTACACCATTTTTTATGGTGTACGGCGCAGAGGCAGTTTTGCCCTGCGACATAATTCATGACTCACCTCGCATGCGCATGTACGAAGAAAGAGAAGCCGAGCTGGATCGGCAGGACAGTTTGGATGCCTTCGAAGAGGAGCGTGACGTGGCAAAAGCTCGTTCCGCATTCTATCAACAGCAGGCTCGAAGATATCAAAGCTGAGAAGTACGGGCCAAAACTTACAATGTTGGCGAATTAGTTCTATGCCTGCCGGACAAGAAAAAGGACAAACTCAAGCCCAAATGGGAAGGTCCCTTCATCATCGACCAAGTCCTGACCGGCGGAGCATACCGTCTACGAAACGCATCAGACAACCGACTCGAGCCGAACCCATGGAACGCAGCCCGTCTTCGAAGATTCTACGCCTAGCGCCGGACTCAGAGTTCGTCTCCTTCCTCCGTCCACATTTTATACTTTAGCTGTCTTTTATTTTTCTCTCTCTTCCTCCCTTTTTTCGTAAAGCCTTTGAGGGCTGATCTGCGCATTGTGCGCACACACTTGACGTGCGGCTCGCACTCATTATACCTGGGGGCTTCTTTAACAAAAGCTTATTTATAAGGGCTTCATGCCCAAAACATGTGTCACACTTCCGCATGTACCTTTTATTCACCATTATATGCATCGATATGACTTAAGTTTTGGCCAAGCTGGGTTGCCTGGCTCCTGTGCTTACCCCTACGTTCTCGATTGTTCGGCTAGGAGGTAAAGGGAGCACCTCTGCGATTGTTACTACCGGGTCAGCCGGATGTGTACCTTAGACTGGGTGAAGCCGAAAGCTAGCGTTCTTAAGGGAATATTCGGTCAGTGACTTGAAATATGATTCCTTACTTATTTATTTATCTGCCCCTAGACGCTTTTTTTCTGCTCTTTTCGCAGTCTGGACATGCACTTTAGGGCATGCCTCCTAGGGAAAGGAACCCCTAACGGAACTATTCTCCCTGGAAGATGTTTCTTACTAACCATGTAATATAACATAACTAGTTGGGCACTTGTCTGATAAAGCACTAATGACCCCTACGGCTGGTCTCCATGCATGCCCTGGTTTTTACCTAACCGTGAGGGTATTCGGACACACTCCGGACTGTTGGGTCCAGAGGTTGAAGCGAACAGGTCCGCAAAGACAAATGATCTACAATCCGGCTAGAAGGCATTTTACATGTCATTTTAAATTACATCGTCAACTTGACTGATTGTATTCCTCTTCAATCTCGTCTAACAGGCTGTCTAGTTTATAGTCCCGTTGGGAATACTTAGCGGCCAACTCTACTTGGCCGTACATTAAGCTCACAGGGATCTCCTTCCCATCAGGCCCCATAGGTCCGACCTCGGCAATGTGGTTCAGATCAGCCTTCGTGTACCACGTCTTCACCATGGCCCAGGCCTCCCTGGCGCCTTGACGGCAGGCCGATATCTTCCACAAACGGAAGCGCTGCCGTGCTCCCTGAAGCTTCTCCACAAGCCCTCCAAGACCCTCGGGTAGGGAGACGGACGGCCATAAGGCCTGGGCAACGCTGCTCATCACCTGCCGAACACGTTCGTGCAGTTGCAGCAACTCGGGAAGTAGGTCACCCGTTGAACCGGGCATTTCCTCCGCAGGACGACCTGTGAGCACACCTACAGACACATTTCTGTCAATCGACTTCCTCGCCGAACTCTTCTTTTCAAAATAGTTTGCTCAAGCACTTACTGTAAATGCCACGACGAAGCCGCCGATTCTCCTTCACGGAGTCAGACAGCTGGACCCGAACATCTTTTAGTTCTTCGCCCAGCTGGGTGTTGGCATCTTGGAGTCTGTTCCTATCCTGATGCACCCTCGTAAGCACCTTCTCGCCGGCTTTTAGCTGGCGCAGTAGATGTTGCTTGTCCGGATCTAGTCCGGCACCATCTGCAATATTATTGTCAGACTTATACATGCGCCGCACTTCATAAAAGGCTTATCTTTTCGAAGTATGCATTACCAGAGGGGGTCTCAGTGGCTCCCCCCGTGGCGGCCAGTACGGCCTCAAGTTGGGCCTTGCACTCTTGAAGCTCCTGGGACAGGTGGGTATTCTTCTCCGTAAGATCCTGCATAACAAATGATCCTTAAATCAGTTATTCTAACTATTTTAAGTCTCGGGGGCTACTGGCATATATAACTATTAAAATTCCTCACTCGTATGTCTTTCACATACTGCTCCGTGGCTCTGGTTAGACCATCTCGAGCGGCACGGAGGTGTGCGTCTCCCGTATTAAAGGCATTCAGTGCCTCCGGGGAGAAACACGCGTCACGAAGAACTGTCCGGCGGCGACTGTGATTCATGGCGCTCTCCACCTCAGACCTGGTGGCGACAGCCTGTCGGCATCCTCCGTTGGAGGAGCATCCGGCTCATGCCTTGTGTTCGCCTCCCCCTCTGGACCAGGCGTTGGAGCATGGCTGGCGGAGGCTTGATTGGCAACCTCTCCGGACACTGTCCGGCGAGCGCTCTTTCTCCTGGAAAAATCATGAGCGTTAATATACCTCCTAGGAATCTTTCCCTTAAAAACGGTGGAGCATTGTATCGTTGGGCGACGTTTCGATTCGCGCTGCACTCCTCTTCCGCCTGCTGGGCCGAACTGACCCTTGTTGGTCAGCCACCATGGGTTCGGCTTCCCGCCTTAAAGGCGCCTCCTGCGGAGCACCGTTGGTATACGGTGGTCAGAAATGAGCATGGATAAGCAATGATGTCAGGACTCCGGTCATAGTTACCTGGCAAGCCGGAGTCAAACCGGGGTAGTCGGCCGTAATGGCGACCAAAGCATTGTCCATACTAAGTTGGTGGAACACCCCATCGATCAGCTCCACCTTTATGTCTGGATCCTCTTCAGAGGCCGGATCAAGGGATCGTCCCGGATCCTCACGCTGTGGAGTCAAGCTATGTATGCCCTCTACGTCCCGGTGCAGCTCCTGCGTCAAAATCATAAAGTGAGACACTTAACTTTGGGAATATGGATTGGATAGATAAACGTCCGCTTACCCAGCTCCGAGGGTTATTCATGGAGAATCCATTCAATGGACTCGCACGGAGGAAGTCCTCTTTCTCCCCCTTGTACAAGATGGACAGGATCTTCACGAGATCATCAACCGATCCCGGCCCCTTGCGGCCATGACGGGTGGCGTCATCCTCCCCGTTGAAATCCCACATAGGGTGGCCCCTATATTGGAGGGGCTGCACCCCTCGCATGATGCACGTTGCCATGACTCCAATCATGGTCAATCCGGAATGGGCCAGTAACCTTATTCGGACCATCAGATATTGGATGCCCCTATCATTCTCCCGTTGAGGGCTCCGCGGGCGCTAGCTCAGGCGTTTCTTCAGAGGAGCGTTGCTGAACTCCGGGAGGCCGATCCGAACTGGGTCTGGCAGTGGGGCGTCTTCCATATAAAACCATTCCGAAGGCCAGTCTTCGGACGCCTTCTTTGGGGTTCTGGATGGATATCCGGTCCCGGTGATGCGCCATATTTCGGCTCCGCCCACTTCATATATCGACCCCTCATGAGAACGGGGTACGAGGCAAAACAATCTCTTCCACAGCGCAAAGTGGGCCTCGATGCCCAAGAATAGCTCGCAAAGGGCTACAAAGCCCGCGATGTGCAAAATGGAGGCAGGTGTGAGATGGTGAAGCTGGAGTCCATAGAACTCCAGGAGCCCCCGGAGAAACGGATGTATGGGAAATCTGAGTCCCCTTATTAGATAAGGGACGAAGCATACCCGCTCTCCTTTGGAGGGATTGGGGACGCTCTCCGCCTACTTTCCACCCTTGTAGGTGGCCAGTCCGGCTCGAACCGGAACCATGAAGGCTGGGGGAAGATGTCCCTCTGCTTGGAGCATCACTAGCTCGCTATGCGGGACTGAACATCTCCCCCAATCTCCTGGCTGAGGGCTGGGAGCGCGAGAGGAGGAGCCGCGTCGACTGTCCATGATGGAATGGATTTTTGTCAGAAGCACTTCGATGAGTACTTGCGGAAGGAGGATGGTGTGATTCGGATCTAGATCCTCGCCTCTCTTATAGGCAGCTTATTCGCGTGGCTAGGGGGTGAAACGTAAAAATACCCTGGCTTATCGCATTCATATGACACGTGGAAGAGGGCCATTATTGGACGTGGAAGCCAAGGAGCGCAACATTTATAAGGAAGCCGGACACTATTCGGCAAGCACATGGAATTTGAAGGAGAACCCGCCTTGCAAAGCCGAAGACAATATACGCGTCGGACTCGTTGTCATTGAAGCCTGGTTCGGGGGCTACTGAGGGAGTCCTGGACTAGGGGGTGTCCGGATAGCCAAACTATCATCATCGGCCGGACCCCAAGACTAGGAAGATACAAGATTGAAGACTTCGTCCCGTGTCCAGATGGGACTTTCCTTGGCGTGGAAGGCAAGCGTGGCGATACGGATATGTAGATCTCCTACCATTGTAACCGACTCTGTGTAACCCTAGCCCTCTCGGGTGTCTATATAAACCGGAGGGTTTTAGTCCATAGGACGAACAACAATCATACCATAGGCTAGCTTCTAGGGTTTAGCCTCCTTGATCTCGTGGTAGATCTACTCTTGTACTACCCATATCATCAATATTAATCAAGCAGGACGTAGGGTTTTACCTCCATCGAGAGGGCCCGAACCTGGATAAAACATCGTGTCCCTTGTTTCCTGTTAGCATCCGCCTAGACGCATAGTTCGGGACCCCCTACTCGAGATCCGTCGGTTTTGACACCGGCAGACCATATTTGATGACGCTATGAAAACGGCCCAACGTATTAACGGACCAAAAACGGGCCGACTGTAACCACGGGCTGAATTTGGCCCACAAGCAGAAAATGACAGTAACGGGCCGTAAGTAAACGAATGCTGGAAATGAGCCCAAGAATAAATGGGCTCTGAGAAGGCCGAAAGATAACATGGGCTGGAACCGGCCCAATGGAATAACGGGCCGTTAATGGGTATAAAGTGATACACTGTTCATTACGGGCCAGTTTCAGCACGGGCCCTTAATGGGTGTAAAGTGATACACTGTTCATTACGGGCCAGTTTCACGACGGGCCGTTAATGGGCCAAGAGTTACAAAGGGCCTCATATGGGCGAAAGACGTAATGGGCCATACATGGGCCAGAAGTGAAAACGGGCTAGAATCATATTGGATGGCGCAGATGACGCTACTGGACCTAATTCGGATAGGGCGTAATGGGCCTTGGGTTAGCGGGCTGTAAATGGGCTATATGCGAACATGCCGTTAAGAGGCTTTCCATGGGCCGGGCCGCCACCATTTGACCAAGTCAAACGGGCCAGCCTTTTCACAGGAATGGGCCTCTGTTGGGCCTTTCCACGTGCTGACGTATCATAGGCGCCTTCTGTCCAATGAATGGATGACATCTATCCCAATGATGAGTCGACACGTGTTTCCTCCAGCCAATGATGATTTTACACATGGAAAATCCCCATTGGTCGGGGCTGTTAACGGGTTATCGGATCCAAAACCCGGCCCGATAGCTTAACGGCGTTCCGTTACGGTGGATGCCACATGTCGGTCACCCTTGACGAAAGCACTTCTGTGACGCGCGATTTATCGTCATGGAAGTGGAAACTTCCGTGATGATAATTTTGGTAATGTCATGGAACACTTCTACGACAGCACAGGTATGACTATCTTGATTCTGTCATAAAATCGTCATGGATGTACATGCATGAAAAAAAACGCGACCTACTTCGACAAACACGTATCATCACGGAAGTGTATTTTTTTGTAGTGTACGCCCCTGGCCATCTGGTCAGATTTGGAAGCCTGAATTTTGTGGCCAATATCCGTGGAGACTTGATCTTCGACGGGTTCGGGCCAATGACGGCTACCCCCGGCCACCACGATGAACATGACCTAGATCTGTCATCTGGCCACGCATAGGAGATAGCGCCTGTGACCGCCCTGGCCCTAGAGCCGGAGCGGACTGCATCTTCCGAAGACGGGAGGCTTAATCCCTCCACAGAGGTCGCAGATTCAGCGGCGCTCGAGCCGCGCACAGACCCAACATCGAGCTAGGCTGGTGTCACCGGAACCTCGGACTCGTCTCCATCCATGGGTTCCGAACCGCGGGCATCCGTGTCCATCAAACCCGACTGGGCGCTGGTCTTGGAGTTCAGCTCCGTGGACATCTTTCAGCACTCACCTTTTGGCTACGTGTTATACTCATTGAAGTCCCTCTCCTTGTCAGGGAATTCTCGGTCGAACTATGTCCGGCTCGAATGGGAAGCGGATGATGAAGAACTTCGTTTCCCACCCACCACCCACTTCATTGCCACTGTCGAGGACATAATCGACATGCTCAATTACGGCTCCGAGGACATCGACGGCATGGACGATGATGCCGGAGAGGAGCAGGCACAAAAACCACCACCTTTAGGGCAGTGGACGGCTACATCGTCATATGATATATACATGGTGGACACACCAAAGGAGAATAAGGTCGAAGGAGATAACAACATGCCTATCGATGAACCTCCCAAGCGCCGACGCCCTCAGAGCCGACCTCGATCCGACAAAAAGAAAAACAGCAACATGGTCACGGACGCCGATGATAATCTGAACCAAGCCGAGGACCCCGCAGACCCAGCATCGGAGCAGGGCGTGCGAGAGGACAGCGAACATAGTCCGGAGATGTTGTCCGACCACAGCGATGCCGAAGATAGCAATTACCAACCTGCCTCTAAAGAGGAGACCAGCCTGGGCGATGACGAGTTCGTCATCCCAGAAGAACCATTAGAACAAGAATGCCTCCACCAAAGGCTTATCGCCACTGCAAGGAGCCTGAAGAAGCATAAGTAGCGTCTTAAAGCCGCACAGGATACGCTCAATGACAAATGGAACGAAGTGCTAGACGCTGAGGAAAAAATACAGTGGTAATCGCTAGACAAAGAGCTATCCTAAACGTAAGCTGCTGCCCGAATTCGACGACGAGGCTATCGCGCCTATACCACCGAAAAACAATATGGCCGATAGGCCGGACCGACCACCTCGTGGTCAAGACAGAGCGGCTAGCAATGCCGTACACAAGCCCGCACCCCCTCCCCATAAAGGAAGGAAGGTCGCGGCCCGGGATCAGAAACACGATCTACGTGAGGACCTGGACAAAAAGGCTAGCAAAACCAGGTCCATCTACGGATCCAAGGAACGTGCGCCTACACGGGACCAGGATTATCAAACAAAATACGCCAGCCATTTACCAGCTTGGAACCAATACCAAACACTACAACCGTCCGACCCAATCCATGACACGGCCAGATACAGGGGTGCTACACACCCCCTGTGCTTCACCGATGAGGTGCTGGAACATGATTTTCCAGAAGGGTTCAAACCCATAAACATCGAGGCATATGATGGAACGACGGACCCTGCGGTTTGGATAGAAGACTTTATTCTTCACATCCAAATGGCTCGCGGAGATGATCTCCACGCCATCAAATATTTACCCCTCAAGCTAAAAGGACCAGCTCGGCACTGGCTAAAAACTCCATAGGAAGCTGGGAGAAACTTGAGGATGATTTTTGCGCCAATTTCCAAGGGACCTATGTTCGGCCCCCGGATGCAAACAATCTAAGTCATATAATCCAGCAACCCGGAGAATCAGCCTGTAAGCTTTGGAACCGGTTTCTCACTAAGAAGAACCAAATCATCGACTGTCCGAACGCCGAAGCCTTAGCAGCCTTCAAACAAAGTATCCGGGATGAATGGCTAGCCAGACACCTCGGCCAGGAAAAGCCAAGGACTATGGCCGCCTTAACCACACTCATGACCCGCTTTTGCGCGGGCAAAGACAGCTGGTTAGCCCGCAGTAGCACCAGCGACCCCGGCACATCCGAAGTCAGGGATGGTAATGGAAAACCACGATGCAACAAAAATAAACATCGAAATAATGAAGAAAGCCCAGACAACACAACGGTAAATGCAGGATTCTGGGGCTCCAGACCGGTCAACGGAAGAAGCCATTTAAAGGCAACAAAGACAGTCTATCCAACCTGGATAAAATTCTAGACAGGTCCTGCCAGATCCACGGCACTCTCGAAAAACCAGCCAACCACACCAACAGAGAATGTTGGGTCTTCAAGCAGGCCGGCAAACTCAAGCCGAACACAAAGGGAAGGGACCTTAGAGTGAAGACGAGGATGAACTTCGCCAGCTGAACACAGAGGGACAAAAGAAATTTCCACCGGAGATCAAAACAGTGAACATGATCTATGTCACTCACATCCCAAAGAGGGAGCGCAAACGTGCACTCCGAGACATAAATGTTGTTGAGCCCGTCGCCCCAAAGTTCAACCCATGGTCGGCCTGTCTGATCACCTTTGATCGCAGGATCACCCGAGTAGTATCTGTCACGGGGGTTCGGCTGCCCTAGTGCTCGACCCAATAATCTACGGATACCACCTCACTCGAGTCCTCATGGACGGCGGCAGCAGTCTCAATCTGATATATCAGGACACTGTCCGCAAGATGGGGATAGACCCATCAAGAATGAAGCCAAGTAGCACTACCTTCAAAGGAGTCATACCGGGCGTGGAAGCCCGCTGCACGGGCTCTCTAACATTGGATGTCGTGTTCGGCTCCCCCGACAACTTTCGAAGCGAAGAACTGCTACGTCTTGAGCTTGTGTTGGTTTTCCTTGAAGAGGAAAGGGTGATGTAGCAATAGTAGCGTAAGTATTTCCCTCAGTTTTTGAGAAGCAAGGTATCAATCCAGTAGGAGGCTCCTCAAAAGTCCCACGCACCTACACAAACAAACAAAGAACCCGCAACCAACGCAATAAAGGGGTTGTCAATCCCTTCACGACCACTTGCGAAAGTGAGATCTGATAGAGATAGTATGATAAGATAAATATATTTTTGGTAGTTTATAATATAGATGCAAAAAGTAAAGATGCAAATAAAAGTAGATTGAAAGCTAATATGATAAAAGATAGACCCGGGGGCCATAGGTTTGACTAGAGGCTTTTCTCAAGATAGCATAAGTATTACGGTGGGTGAACAAATTACTGTCGAGCAATTGATAGAAAAGTGAATAGTTATGAGATTATCTAGGCATGATCATGTATATAGGCATCACGTCCGCAACAAGTAGACCGACTCCTGCCTGCATCTACTACTATTACTCCACACATCGACCGACTCCTTCCTGCATCTAGAGTATTAAGTTCATAAAGAACAGAGTAATGCATTAAGCAAGATGACATGATGTAGACGGATAAACTCATGCAATATGATATAAACCCCATCTTTTTATCCTCGATGGCAACAATACAATATGTGCCTTGCAACCCTTTCTGTCACTGGGTAAGGACACCGCAAGAATGAACCCAAAGCTAAGCACTTCTCCAATGGAAGAAAGATCAATCTAGTAGGCCAAACCAAACTGATAATTCGAAGAGACTTGCAAAGATAACTGAATCATACGTAAAAGAATTCAGAGGAGATTCAAATATTTCTCATAGATAAACTTGACCATAAACCCACAATTCATAGGATCTCAACAAACACACCGCAAAAAGAGTTTACATCGAATAGATCTCCACAAGAGAGGGGGAGAACATTGTATTGAGATCCAAAAAGAGAGAAGAAGCCATCTAGCTAATAACTATGGACCTGAAGGTCTGTGGTAAACTACTCACAACTCATCGGAGGGGCTATGGTGTTCATGTAGAAGCCCTCCATGGTATTCCCCCTCCGGCGGAGCACCGGCGAAGGCTCCAAGATGGGATCTCGCGGATACAGAAGGTTACAGCGGTGGAAATTGTGTTTTGCTTGCTCCCTGGATGTTTTCGGGGTATGTAGGCTTATATAGGAGGAAGAAGTATGTCAGTGGCCGCCCGAGGGGCCCACAAGACAGGGGGCCCGCCCTCCCCTCTTGTGGCCGCCTCGGTTGCTTCTTGACTTTCACTCCAAATCCTCTGGATCATGTTCCTTCCAGAAATCATGCTCCCAAAGGTTTCATTCCGTTTGGACTCCGTTTGATATTCCTTTTCTTTGAAATACTAAAATAGGCAAAAAAACAGCAATACGGGATGGGCCTTCGGTTAGTAGATTAGTCCCAAAAATGATATAAATGTGTAAAATAAAGGCCATAAACATCCAAAAGGGGTAATATAATAGCATGGAACAATAAAAAATTATAGATACGTTGGAGACGTATCAAGCATCCCCGAGCTTAATTCATGCTCGTCCTCGAGTAGGTAAATGATAAAAACAGAATTTTTGATGTGGAATGCTACCTAGCATAATTCTCAATGTAATTTTCTTTTATTGTGGCATGAATGTTCAGATCCAAATGATTCAAAATAAAAGTTCATATTGATAAAAGAAATAGTAATACTTCAAGCATACTAATCAAAGCAATCATGTCTTCTCAAAATAACATGGCAAAAGAAAGTTCATCCCTACAAAATCATATAGTTAGGCTATGCTTCATTTTCGTCACACAAAGATGTTCCCAACTTCTATACCCCCGATGACAAGCCAAGCAATTGTTTCATACTTAAATAATCTCAAACTTTTTCAACCTTCACGCAATACATGAGCGTGAGCCATGGATATAGCACTATGGGTGGAATAGAATATGATGATGGGGATTGTGTGGAGAAGACAAAAAAAGAGAAAGTCTCACATTGACGAGGATAATCAACGGGCTATGGAGATGCCCATCAATTGATGTCAACATGAGGAGTAGGGATTGCCATGCAACGGATGCACTAGAGCTATAAATGAATGCTCAACAAAAGAAAACTAGTGGGTGTGCATCCAACTTGCTTGCTCACGAAGACCTAGGGCATTTGAGGAAGCCCATCGTAGGAATATACAAGCCAAGTTCTATAATGAAAAATTCCCACTAGTATGAAAAAGACAACCTATGAGACTCACCATATGAAAAACATGGTGCTACTTTGAAGCACAAAATATGAGACTCACTACATGAAGAACATGGTGCTACTTTGAAGCACAAGTGTGTAAAAGAGATAGTAACATTGCCCTTTTTATTTCTTCTATTTTTTTTTCTTTCTTTCTTTCTTTCTTTTCTTTTTTTTGCCACAAATAATGATGATCATCACACTTTCATTAATTACAACATATGAATTACAACTCGAAACTAGAACAAGATATGACTCTATATGAATGCCTCCGGCGGTGTACCGGGATGGTGCAATGAATCAAGAGTGACATGTATGAAAAATAATGCATGGTGAATTTGCCACAAATACGATGTCAACTACATGATCATGCAATGGCAATATGACAAAAGTAAAGTATGTCATGATGATGATGAACGGAACGGTGGAAAGTTGCATGGCAATATATCTTGGAATGGCTATGGAAATGCCATAATAGGTAGGTATGGTGGCTGTTTTGAGGAAGATATAAGGAGGTTTATGTGTGATAGAGAATATCATATCACGGGGTTTGGATGCACCGGCGAAGTTTGCAGCAACTCTCAAAGTGAGAAAGGGCAATGCACGGTACCGAAGAGGCTAGCAATGGTGGAAAGGTAAAAGTGCGTACAATCCATGGACTCAACATTAGTCAAAAGAACTCATATACTTATTGCAAAAATTTAGAAGTCATCAAAAATCAAGCAATATGCGCATGCTCCTAGGGGGATAGATTGGTAGGAAAAGACCATCGCTCGTCCCCGACCGCCACTCATAAGTATGCACAAGCCAGGTACACTTCATGTTTCAAATTTGTTACACAACTTTAACCATACGTGCATGCTACGGGACTTGCTAACTTCAACACAAGCATTCTTTAAATTCATAATCACCCAACTAGCATGACTTTAATATCACTACCTCCATATCTCAAAACAATTATCAAGTATCAAATTGATCATAGCATCCAATTCACTTCCTATGATAGTTTTTATTATACCCAACTTGGATGCCTACCATTCTAGGACGAATTTTATAACCATAGCAAATACCATGCTGTTCTAAAATACTCTCAAAATAATATAAGTGAAGCATGATAGACTAGCAATTTCTACAAAAATAAGTCACCGCCGTGCTCTAAAAGATATAAGTGAAGCACTAGAGCAAAAACTATCAAGCTCAAAAGATATAAGTGAAGCACATAGCAAATTCTAATAAATTCTAATCAAATAGGCTTCTCCCAAAATGTGTGTACAGCAAGGATGATTGTGGTAAACTAAAAAGGAAAGACTAATATAATACACGACGCACTAAGAAAAACACATATCATGTGGCGAATAAAAATATAGCTCTAAGTAAAGTTACCAATGAACGAAGAAGAAAGAGGGGATGCCTTCTCGGGGCATCCCCAAGCTTAGGCTTTTGGCTATTCTTTAATATCTTGGGGTGCCAAGCGCATCCCCAATCTTAGGCTCTTGCCACTCCTTGTTCCATAGTCCATAAAAGCTTTACGAAAACTTGAAAACTTCACAACACAAAACTCAACAGGAAATCTTATAAGCTCTGTTAGTGAAAGAAAACAAAACCACCACATAAGGTACTATAATGAACTCATTCTTTATTTATTTTGGTGTTAAACTTACTGTATTCCAACTTCTCTGTGGTTCATACCCTTACATAATAGCCATAGATGCATCAAAATAAGCAAACAACACACAAAAAATAGAATCTGTCAAAAACAGAACAGTCTGTAGCAATCTGTAACTAACGCAAACTTCTGGAACTCTAAAAATCCTACCAAATTAGGACGTACTGGACAATTTTTTATTGATAAGCAGCAAAAAGAATCAATGCAAAAGCATGTTTCTGTGATTTATTGAATTTTTTCTCGTGAGCGCAAAGTTTCTATTTTTCAGCAGAATCAAATCAACTATCATCATAGGTTATCCTATAGGTTCTACTTGGCACAAACACTAATTAAAACATGAAAACACATCTAAACAGAAAGTAGATGCAAAATTTATTACTAAACAGGAACAAAAACAAAGAACACAAAGAAAATTGGGTTGCCTCCCAACTAGCGTTATCGTTTAACGCCCCTAGCTAGGCATAAAAGCGAAGATAGATCTAAGTAGTGCCATCTTTGACACTTGGAAAGGAAAAGGAGGATCTCCTTTCTATGGTATTCATTCTTCTATTCAGGGTAAGCACATTATCATTAACTAGCAAAAGAGCCCGTGCGTTGCAACGGGAGAGAAAACATAACACACACTCTTAACTCAACAACCATCACTCAAGACCACAATAGGTCCATCTTCTTTATTTTTGCAAGGCATCATATTTGTGTTGCCGCTTATCCTCCTTCTCACCCTCGTCGGCGATGGCCTTGATGTTCACACAAAACAACAAAAAAGTGTGTTGAATATGGTTAATCCTAAGGCGTCTCTCTCTCCCTCTCCCCTCCCTCTCCCTCTCTCTCCCTATCTCTCTCTCTCTCGCTCGCTTTCTCTCACTCTCGCAATGAGAAATCTGTTGTTTTCCCTTGCGACATTTTTCAGAGGTATTAAGGTGTAGTTATCGATGTTTTCTTTTCCATATATGGTTATAGTGGAGTGTTTATTTGCAATCCGGATCGCCGCCGGTATGAAAAAAGAATCTTGCGCTATAAATTATAAGTTTTCTTCCATAACAATATTTTAAAAATATTTAGCAGGTAAAATTAGCATCATATTTAGATTCCACACATTTTTTAAATAAAATTTCATATATAATATGTTAAAATCGAAGTTACGGTTTAAAAGATACAGATAATTTAGAAAATCATTTGGTTTGACTAAAACATATTCCAAAATAATATTTAAAGATACTTAAAAGGTAAAAATAATCTTATATTCATATTCACATATTTGTTTAATCAAATTTCATATATAACATGTTCAAATTGGAGTTACGGTTTAAAAGATATGGATGATTTTAAAAAGCATTTGGTTGACTTAAATATGATCCGCGGATGAATTACCTAAAACATCAGGGGGGTTTCGAAAAATGTAAAATAACGGTTCGGGTGTGACTTAAATCCGGACAGCGGGTTGATTTCAAGAAAAGACATGGACTTTTGTGTAAAATACGAAAATAATGATCCGTTTTAACTTAAAACAGGACTACGGGTTGAATTCTCTGAAATAGAGGGAATTTTCTGAAAAATGACATGATGGACGAAAGAAACCCAATTTGCTTTATTATTAGGTAAAGATAGATGAAGTAAGATTAAGCACGTTACGGAAATTTGCCTCTAAGCTAGACTTCATCTCTTTGATAATTTCATTTTGATAGAAGCACAAGAGAGTAGTTGATTCAACCTTATCATTCATAGGGTGCCCAAATATGGTTTTCATTTTTTCATAGGTATCTATAGCATCCCCTTCAAGAAAACCTTCTTCAAAAATAGAATCTAGAACTTGTTTTAAAGAAGCGGCAAGCCAACATAGAAACTTTTTAAGTAAACTTCAATTTTATATTGTGGCACATAGCTAGCCCGAATCCTTAATAACATATCCCAAGCATCTTTTAAAGACTCGTCAAGCAAATAGAGAAAAATTCCGGAGTCATCTTCATCAAAATTATTTAAGCTCTCATTGGTGACCCCGGTGGGTCTTTCCATAGCATCATTATTTATGAGCTTAGAGAGGATAGAGGGGTTATCCAAGGCACTAGGACTCGGGAGAAAACCCTTAGTTCTTTTTGATTCGGCCATGGCAAAGGCAAGGCAAACAGAAAAAAGAGGAGGAGATTGGGAAAGAGAGGGCAAATAAAACGGCAAGGGTTAAGTGGGGGAGAGGAAAACGAGAGGCAAATGGCAAATAATGTAAATGCGAGGGAGATGAGTTTGTGATGGGTACTTGGTATGTCTTGACTTGAGCGAAGACCTCCCCGGCAACGGCGCCAGAAATCCTTCTTGCTACGTCTTGAGCTTGCGTTGGTTTTCCTTGAAGAGGAAAGGGTGATGCAGCAATAGTACCGTAAGTATTTCCCTCAGTTTTTGAGAAGCAAGGTATCAATCTAGTAGGAGGCTCCTCAAAAGTCCCACGCACCTACACAAACAAACAAAGAACTCGCAACCAACGAATAAAGGGGTTGTCAATCCCTTCACGACCACTTGCGAAAGTGAGATCTAATAGAGATAGTATGATAAGATAAATATATTTTTGGTATTTTATAATATAGATGTAAAAAGTAAAGCTGCAAATAAAAGTAGATTGAAAGCAAATATGATAAAAGATAGACCCGGGGGCCATAGGTTACACTAGAGGCTTCTCTCTAGACAGCATAAGTATTACAGTGGGTGAACAAATTCCTGTCGAGCAATTGATAGAAAAGCGAATAGTTATGAGATTATCTAGGCATGATCATGTATATAGGCATCACGTCCGCAACAAGTAGACCGACTCCTGCCTGCATCTACTACTATTACTCCACACATCGACCGACTCCTGCCTGCATCTAGTGTATTAAGTTCATAAAGAACAGAGTAGCGCATTAAGCAAGATGACATGATGTAGAGGGATAAACTCATGAAATATGATATAAACCCCATCTTTTTATCCTCGATGGAAACAATACAATACGTGCCTTGCAACCCTTTCTGTCACTGGGTAAGGACACCGCAAGATTGAGCCCAAAGCTAAGCACTTCTCCCATGGCAAGAAAGATCAATCTAGTAGGCCAAACCAAACTGATAATTTGAAGAGACTTGCAAAGATAACTCAATCATACATAAAAGAATTCAGAGGAGATTCAAATATTTCTCATAGATAATCTTGATCATAAACCCACAATTCATCAAATCTCGACAAACACACCGCAAAAAGAGTTTACATCGAATAGATCTCCACAAGAGAGGGTGAGAACATTGTATTGAGATCCAAAAAGAGAGAAGAAGCCATCTAGCTAATAACTATGGACCCGAAGGTCTGTGGTAAACTACTCACAACTCATCGGAGGGGCTATGGTGTTCATGTAGAAGCCCTCCGTGGTCGATTCCCCCTCCGACGGAGCGCCGGCGAAGGCTCCAAGATGGGATCTTGCGGATACAGAAGGTTACGGCGGTGAAAATTGTGTTTCACTTGCTCCCTGGATATTTTCGGGGTATGTAGGCTTATATAGGAGGAAAGTACGTTAGTGGCCTCCCAAGGGGCCCACGAGACAGGGGGCGCGCCCTATAGGGGTGGGCGCACTGAGGGAGTCCTGGATTAGGGGGTGTTCGGATAGCCGGACTACCATCATCAGCCGAACTATCATCGGCCGGACTATCATCATCGACCGGACTCCAAGACTATGAAGATACAAGATTGAAGACTTCGCCCCGTTTCCGGATGGGACTTTCCTTGGCGTGGAAGGCAAGCTTGGTGATACGGATATGTAGATCTCCTACTATTGTAACCGACTCTATGTAACCCTAGCCCTCTCCGGTGTCTATATAAACCGGATGGCTCTAGTCCGTAGGACGCAACAACAACCATTACAATCATACCATAGGCTAGCTTCTAGGGTTTAGCCTCCTTGATCTCGTGGTAGATCCACTCTTGTAAACATCCACAATATCAATATCAATCAAGCAGGACGTAGGGTTTTACCTCCATCAAGAGGGCCCGAACCTGGGTAAAACATCGTGTCCCTTGTCTCCTGTTACCATCCGCCTAGACACACAGTTCGGGACCCCCTACCCGAGATCCGCTTGTTTTGACACCGACATTGGTGCTTTCATTGAGAGTTCCTCTGTGTCGTCACCGACAGGCTTGATGGCCTCTTCAATCGACAACGACGCAGTCCTGGGTGAGACTTTTCTCCCCGGATAGATCTTCGTATTCGGCGGCTTCGCACTGCGGGCCAACTCACTTGCCCATCTGGAGCAGATCGAAAGCTACGCCCCTGGCCGTCAGGTCAGGTTTGGAAGCCTAAACTTCATGGCTGATATCCGCGGGGACTTGATCTTCGATGGATCTGAGCCACAGCCGGGTGTGCCGCGCTGTCACGATGGGCACGGCCTAACTCTGCCGCCGGACAGCACCTTGGAGGCCGCACATGAATCCGCTCCGACCCATAGTCCGGAGCCGATCGCTCAGGTCGAGGATGGATGGCTGGACACCACCTCGGGAGCTGCAACTTCTACGGCGATGGAGTCGAACACTTACCTTGTCCCTCATAAAGCTCATGACTCCGAGGTATCGGACTCTCTGCTGGACTCCGAACCTCCTGCGCCCCTGCCGGTCGAATCTGACTGGGCGCCGATCATGGAATTCACCGCTGCGGACACCTTTCAGCACTCACCCTTCGGGAATATCTTAAATTCGCTGAAGCATCTCTCACTATCCAGAGAACCCTGGCCGAACTACGGCCAGGATGGTCAGGACGCGGACAATGAAGAAATTCAGAGCCCACCCACCACCCACTTCGTAGCCACCGTTGACGATCTAACCGACGTGCTAAACTACGACTCCGAAGACATCAACGGTATGGACGACGATGCCGGAGACGATCAAGAACCAGCGCCTACAGGGCACTGGAAGGCCACCTCGTCACATGACATACATATGCTGGACACCCCAAGGGGAAGCGATACCGAGGAACAATGGGACGCGGCAGAGGATAATCAACCCCTTCACGGAGCAATCAACAGTCCGGACACACCACCGGAGCATAAGAACCTTCACAAAAGACTCGTCGCCACTGCAAGAAGTTTGAAGAAGGAAAAAAGGAAGCTCAAAACAGCGGAAGACATGCTCAGAATGAAGTGGAGCAAAATACTCAAGTCCGCAGACAAATATGGCAATGGCCATCAAACAAAGAGCTACCCGAAGCGCAATCTGCTGCCAGAATTTGACGAGGAAGCCATAGAGCCCTCACAACCAAAAAATAAAGAGGCCGCCTGGCCGGATAGACGGCCAGATGACAGGCCAAAAGCGACAAGCGGTACCGCACACAAGCCGACTTATGATCCTGGGAAAACGGACGGCCCAACTAGGTCCATCTATGGGCCAAAAAGGAGGGCCCCGGGAAGTAACACAGCACGACAAGTGTTCGAAGACAGCGGCACACCCAAATACAGGGGCGCCGCACACCCGCTATGTTTTACCGATGAGGTGCTGGATCATGAATTTCCAGCAGGGTTCAAACCCATAAACATAGAGGCATACGACGGCACAACAGACCCCGGAGTCTGGATAGAAGATTACATACTACACATACACATGGCCAGAGGAGATGATCTCCACACCATAAAATACCTACCCCTCAAGCTCAAAGGGCCAGCTCGGCATTGGCTCAAAAGCCTCCCAGAAAACACTGTTGGAAGTTGGGAAGAGCTTGAGGACGCGTTTAGAGCAAATTTTCAAGGGACTTATGTCCGCCCTCCGGATGCAGACGATCTGAGTCATATAACCCAATAGCCTGGAGAGTCAGCGCGTAAATTCTGGAATAGGTTCCTTACAAAAAAGAACCAACTAGTCGACTGTCCGGACGCGAAAGCCTTAGCAGCTTTTAAACACAATGTCCAAGACGAATGGCTCGCCAGACACCTCGGCCAAGAGAAGCCAAGAACAATGGCCGCGCTAACAAGCCTCATGACGCGCTTTTACGCAGGACAAGACAGCTGGCTAGCAAGATGCAGCACCAGCGACCCGAGTACATCCGCGATCAGAGATGGAAACGGAAGATCACGGCGCAGGAAAGATCAGCGCCGGAATAAAGAAAAAAGCCCAAAGGGCACGACGGTTAACGCCGGATTCAAAAGCTCGTGGCCAAACAATAAAACACTGCCTCTTAAGGACAACAGCGACGAGCTATCAAATCTAAACAAAATTTTAGATCAGATATGTCAAATCCACAGTACCTCCGGAAGGCCTGCAAACCATACCAACCGAAATTGTTGGGTTTTTAAACAGTCCGGCAGACTCAACGCCGGACACAAGGGGCTCGATGCGCCAAGCGAGGACGATGACGAACCCCACCAGCAGAGCACCAGAAGTCAAAAGACTTTCCCACAAGAAGTCAAAACAGTAAACTCACTTCATGTGATAATACGGAAAACCAACAAGGCACTCGCTAAGACAAGTGTCGCACGCTCTACCCCAGCGGAACACCGAGATTGGATGTCAAAACTAATCACTTTCGACCATCTGGATTAGTCCAGAAGTATCCGGAACGCAGGATAGACTACCCTGATATCGGATCCCATAATAGACGGACTGCAATTCACACAGGTTTTGATGGACGGCGGCAGTAACTTAAACCTGCTATATCCGGACACAATCTGCAAGTCGGGATAAACCCCACTACAATTCAGCATAGCCGCACTTCCTTCAAAGGAGTGGCGCCAGGCCCTTACACCAGGTGCACAGTTTCATTATTACTAGAAGTTGTGTTCGGGTCACCTGACAACTTCCGACGAGAAAAGCTAACCTTTCATGTCGCCCCATTTAAAAGTAGCTATCAAGCATCACTGGGACAGGAAGCTTTCGTCCGCTTCAATGCACTACCACATTACGCGTCTCTTACGCTTAAAATGCACGGTCAACGTGGCATCATTTCATTGAAAGGTCGCCTGAGACCCCGGACACGGCTGGACGAGTCCGGAATGAACAAGCTAGGGGTTACCTAGCCGCACACCCCTTCACAAGGGTTTGTACATATAAGCCAAAATGAGCTAGCATAGACTCAGCTTTATTAATCTATATTTCAATTTTTATGCACTTTCTCGCACGATTTCTTTTTAAACTAAGTTCCTATCTTTTTACAGATGAACAGCGTGCACACCCGTCCAGGATACGGCACAACGGAGACACGGGCGCAGACGTGCAGTAGGGACCCGTCGCAAGGACTCTTTTCAGACTAAGACCCTACATAAACCTTTCTTACTGTCTCTTGTTTCTATAATCCCCTAGTTTCTCATTATAACCAGAGTGGAGCCTGGCGTTTTGGCATCGGCCGCGCCAGAAGAACTTGCCTGTACCTGGACACAAGGGGCTTAGGGCATTGTTTTGCCCGCTATTGTAAAGACCGAACACCTTCGGGAGTGTTCGGCGTCTCGAGTTAGGCCTTATATGCATCAGCTCCGAATCATGTCTTTGGTCAAATGTTGGGTTTGCCCGGCTCCTGTGTTTTGCTGCCTTACGTTCCGTATCATCGGCTAACGCGGCACCAGGAGAACTACTGCGATTGTGCCCCAGTTCGGCTGGGCGAGCACCTCAGTAGAGAAAGCCAAAAACTGACTATCATGATACAGTGAGAGACTGGTCAACCACTCGATCGACCATGGGAATGTTTAGAATTCCTCCGCTATGACGAAGGGCCGTTTCCCGGTCAGGCACATACGCGCCCCAAATTCGGAGAGCGCGGTGCCCCCAGGGGCTATGTCGTAGCCCCACCCTCGAACTCCATGGCTAAGTGAAAGTGATAAAGCATTATAGTCCGGTTGCCTCGTTTGCTACGCTACCACCTCCTTTACAGGACCGAGACGTTGGATTAAGTGTGAAAACGTGCTATTTTTTGCGAACACCCCCGCACCTTGTGTGTGGGGGCTGAAGCCGACGACTGCCATCTTTCAGGTTATACACACGTATACATGAACGGCCGCATAGGAGATATTCTATTACTTGAACGCACAAGTATAAAAGACGCTTGCATCATAAATATTGTTTTACATCATAAAAACGTTCACTCGAACGTAACATTTTTTGAGCACTGCGACTCTATTACACAAGCACCACGCAGCACTTCGCCAAAATAGTGCTCGGCGGGTAACCGGTTACCGTCCGAACCCGGGGTCGCAACAGCGGTGGCATCCATCTCTGTCCAATGTGTCTTCACACGGGCGAGTGCCATCCGCGCACCCTCTATGCTGGCCGACCGCTTCATCGCCTTGATATGCGGCACCGCCCCAAGAAATTGCTGCAATAAGCCAAAGTAACTCTTCGGCTCGGGCCTATCCGGCCGGACATGGGTCACTTTATCCTTCATAGCAAGCCCGGACAACCTATTTAGCTCAGCCCACTCGGCCAAACGATCGGTCAGCGGAAGTGAATGCTCCAGACTATGGAATTGAGACCAATACAGCTCTTCCATCTTGTGATCCTTCTGGGTTCGAAAATGCACAACGGCATCCGCCGCACTCGCTGCTAAGTCCATATAAGGGTCCTCCGGACCCCACAGTTGGCCCAGCTGAGCATACTTTGGATCCGTGAACCTTCGGCACAACAGAAAAGGCTTGTCAGCTACAATTTCTCCAGCCTGGCGCAGCTCTTCCTTTATAGCCCGCATTGCAGAGCGGGCATCCTTGACTTCGGCGGTGGCCTTCTCCAGGTCTTCTTGCCCCGCTAGGCGCTCCTTCCCAAGAGCCTCATTGCGGTCGGTAGCATCTTTTAACTTCACGGCCATTTCGGCCATCTCTTCCCTGCTCCGGCAGTGTGCGGCCCTTTCTGCCGCTAACTCCTCGGCCGCCCTCGAGGCCGCCGCATTACTCCTTCTGGCCTGCTCCTTGGCTTGAGCAAGTTCGGCCCGAAGGCTCTCCACAGCAGCGGCACTATCTGCATTCCACGCACATGTTGTAAGGAGCTGGCTTCGGCCCCCTTACCAAGTGACCGCACAAAAACACTTACCTTGCGACTCATCAAGTCGCCTGTTGACTAGCGTGATGTCCGCATCCGCAACAGCGAGTTGCCGCTTTAGTTCAGCAACTCCATCAGTCCGGCTGGCCCCCGGACGACCCGCCACCTGCATCGGCATGGCAGAAATTTAAACCTGCAATTTTGATCCTCGGCACGCTGTCGATTTTGACAACCTACCGAGTCTCAGGGGCTACTATCTATACAGGGCGCATTCTATATGCTAAACTGTTAGAAGGTGTGTCATTTTTACGCACCTCAAACCCCGCCAGCAAACTCCTGACGGCATTATGCAACCCGCCTTTGGCGGACGAAATCCTTTCAATCACCATGCTCATCAATGCGTGGTGATCTTCTGAGATAGACGCCTTCTTAAGCAGATCCTTCAGCCGTACACCAGTTGGCGCCGAACTATCCGGCTCTGCCAAACCAGGGGGCTCCCTCCGTGACGACACTTCAGGCTCGTCCGCCCTATCCGACGGCGCCCCGGACTGAGGCGTCTCGCTCTCCATCATCTCCGGACGAAGGTCCCCCGAAGATGAGCTCATCTGCGAAGGACGGAGATCCGAACTACAAGGTAAAAACTTTAGTTATCCTCAGAAGCACAAATAGGGATGTCCCTTATTATAAAACTCCTCTCTTTCTACTTACGGCTCGTTGGAGGGCTGACTCTTTAAGGGAGATTGTGCGGCCGGGGCCTCCCCGGACGCAGGACCCTCTGGCGAAGATTTCTTCCCCTGTTTAGGGGCTTTTGCCCCCGGGTCCTCGGAGGCAGTCCTCTTCTCCCCTTGGAGGGAGGGATTCTCGATCCCCCCTCTTTCAAGAGCCTCCTTAGGCGAGGCAGTAGCTTTCCTACTTTCCCCTTCGCCTTCCTCTGGAGGCGCAACCTCAAGCATCCGAACCAGCACGGAATCCGGCGCGGTCTCGGGGAGGGGGGCCGGACACCGTATCAATTTTGCTGCCGCTATCCACTCTTGTTTAGAAGGAAGTTGGTCATAAGGCGAATTATCGAAAGGCAAACAAACGGCATGTCCGGACTTGGAACTACTTACTTGAGTATCCAGGCGATTGCAGCTTAGGCCAGCATCCTCGGTCAATTCCGGACGCGCCTCTTGCCCCGTGTCCGGATGGGACTTTCCTTGGCGTGGAAGGCAAGCTTGGCGATACGGATATGTAGATCTCCTACTATTGTAACCGACTCTATGTAACCCTAGCCCTCTCCGGTGTCTATATAAACCGGATGGCTCTAGTCCGTAGGACGCAACAACAACCACCATTACAATCATACCATAGGCTAGCTTCTAGGGTTTAGCCTCCTTGATCTCGTGGTAGATCCACTCTTGTAAACATCCACAATATCAATATCAATCAAGCAGGACGTAGGGTTTTACCTCCATCAAGAGGGCCCGAACCTGGGTAAAACATCGTGTCCCTTGTCTCCTGTTACCATCCGCCTAGACGCACAGTTCGGGACCCCCTACCCGAGATCCGCCGGTTTTGACACCGACACGCACCCTCCCCTCTCGTGGCCCCCTCGGCTGCTTCTTGACTTGCACTCCAAGTCCTCTGGATCACGTTCGTTCCAAAAATCACGCTCCCGAAGGTTTCATTCCATTTGGACTCCGTTTGATATTCCTTTTCTTCGAAATACTGAAATAGGCAAAAAAAACAGCAATATGGGTTGGGCCTCTGGTTAGTAGGTTAGTCCCAAAAATGATATAAATGTGTAAAATAAAGCCCATAAACATCCCAAAGGGGTAATATAATAGCATGGAACAATAAAAAATTATAGATACATTGGAGACGTATCAAGAACTAATCTTCGACATTGCTCCGTTCCGAAGTGGCTATCATGCACTACTCGGAAGAACGGCCTTCACTCGTTTTAATGCAGTCCCGCATTATGCTTATCTAAAACTTAAAATTCCTGGACCACGTGGCGTCATCACGTTCAGCGGAAATACGGAGCGCTCTCTTGGTATAGAAGAATACACGGCGGCTCTAGCAGTCGAAGTACAAAACGGCCTATTCAAGCCGAGCAGCTCATTGGTTTTTAAGACCACGGACACAGCTAAACGTATCCGGCGCACACCTTAGTGTGGCAGCTCAGATAAACCTAAAATCGATTAGCAGCTACGCCCCCATCGGCCGCCCCATAAGGATACCGCATATGTGCCACGTATACGTAAATATACACTCAAAACTCCTTGGGTGGCGAAAGGGGCACACTGCACACAAAAAGTCCATATTTCGGCTCGACCCTATTCGGACTCCAGAAGCCATACTTCACGGTTCATTAAAACGAACCAGTTTTACTTACAGCCACACCAGATTCTTTTTACCTGTTTTTTTTCTTTCTACACATGGCGATCATACTATACCCTTCAAGGACACTTCACAACGGAGACAAAGGCGCAGACGTGCAGCAGGGCCCCGCATTATGGTTTCTTTTTAGATTAAGACCCTGTGTAAACCTTTTTTATCTCTTTTTGTTTCATACTTTCCTAGCATGTAAAATGTCCAAGAAAGATATCGGCATTGTCTGTAAACATACAGCTCGCCGTACTAAAGTGGGTTTTATAGAAGCAGCTCGGTTCATATTGTGTTTCGAGATTTATGCTCTCACCACCTGCGCTCTTCCCCCATGTCGTATTGCCACACGTGCATTGATACCAGGGTCTATCACCAGGGGCTGCATTCAGTCCAGTGTATATTGAAAAGTCCGGACACCTGTAAGGAGTGTTCGGCGTCGCGAGTTTGGCCTTATACGCATCAGCTCCGAATCATGTCTTTGGTCAATAGTTTGGTTGCCCGGCTCCTGTGCTTACTACCTTACGTTCTGCTATATCGACTAGGGTAGTAAAGGGAGAACTACTACGATTGTGTCCTGGCTCGTCCGGATGAGCACCTCAGTAGAGAAAGCCGAAAACTGACTGTCATGATGCGGCGAGAGCTAATCAACCACTCGATGACTCATCAGAATCTTCGCGATTTCCTCCGTGTTAAATGAAGGACCGTCTTTTTGGTCACGTATGTGCATGCACCGTATTCGAATAACCGCAGACATACCAGGGGCTATATAGTAGCCCCATCGTCAAACTCCTCTGGCTAAGTGAAAGTGTTAAAGCTCTATAGTCTGATTGCCTAGTTCGCCGCACTAACACCTCCTTAACGGACCAAGATGTTGGATCAAGTCTGATCAAGTGCTTTTCCGAACACCCTCGCGTTATACGCGAGGGGGCTGAAGCCGACGACTGCAAACTTTCAGATTGTATATAAAAAGGACGGCCGCACAGGAGGCACCAAAACTTTTTGGGCAAAAAGTATAAAAACAAAGCCTTAAATATATCGTAATATTGTTATTACAATTTTGATACACTTACGTGAACATACTATTTTTCGAGCACTGACCCTCTATTAAGCGGGCACCCTCTAGGACATCTTCAAAGTAATGTTCTGGCATGTTAAGGTCCTTGCCTTCGGGTGGACTCTGCGCTGCAATATCAGTGGTCGTCATCTTCGCCCAGTATATCTTGACACGGGCAAGGGCCATCCGTGCACCTTCTATGCATGTTGACCGCTTCACAGCGTCGATACGCAGCACCGCATTAACAAGCTGCCACACCAAACCGAAATAACTATCCGGAATGGGTTTAGTTGGCCACAGCCAGGCTATGACGTCCTCCATGACAGTGTCAGACATCTTGTGGAGCTCGGCCCATTGGGCCATCTGTTCGTTCAACAGTGGACGCTTTGGCGTATCAAATTGCGACCAAAACAGCTTCTCCGTTGCATGTCCTTCTTGCGCGTGGAAAAACTGATTCGCATCAGCAGCACTCTTTGGCAGGTCCATAAAGGGGTCCGGAGAACTCCATCGTTGATTAAGCAGCGCATACTTCAGATCGCCAAACTTAGTTTGCAATAAAAATGGCTTACCAGCCGCGATCTCCCCAGCTTGCCGGATCTCCTCCCGAGCTGCTCTAGACTCAGACCGGGCTTCCTTTGCCTCTTGTAAGGCCTTGTCAAGATCGGCCGCTTTGGCTTTGTTCTCTTTCTCAAGAACTTGGCATCAGCTAGTGGCATTCTTCAGCTCGAGTGCCATGGTAGATATCCTCCCCTTGCACTGATGCCGAGCAGTCTGGTCGACTTTCAATTCGGTGGCTACCTTTTCGGCAGCCGCATTACTCACCCTGGCTTGCTCCTTAGCCCGGCAAGTTCCGCCCGAAGGGTCTCAACTGCGGCGGCACTATCTGCAGTTATGCATACACAAATTTCCAGTATCACGCTCATTTCACAATACTAGCATGCACTGAGTGCCCGAAGGGTCTCAACTGCGGCGGCACTATCTTGCGCCTCGTTGAGCCACCTGTTAATAAGCGTGATCTCATTATCTGCCACATCAACTTTCTGCTACAAATGTGCTACATACCTCGATAGCTTGGGCAGTCCCCACGGATGTAACAACCTGTGTTTCAATTAGTCATATCATTTCATGGGCATATATTTTTGATCCTCTGACCGCACCCCTTTGGATGTCAACCAGAGCCTCGGGGGCTGCTACGTCTTGAGCTTGCGTTAGTTTTCCTTGAAGAGGAAAGGGTGATGCAGCAAAGTAGCATAAGTATTTCCCTCAGTTTTTGAGAACCAAGGTAGCAATCCAGTAGGAGGCTCCCCAAAAGTCCCATGCACCTACACAAACAAACAAGAACCTCGCAACCAACACAATAAAGGGGTTGTCAATCCCTTCATGGCCACTTGTGAAAGTGAGATCTGATAGAGATAATATGATAAGATAAATATTTTTGGTATTTTTATTATATAGATTGAAAAGTAAAGATGCAAATAAAAGTAGATGGTAAACTTATATGATAAAAGATAGACCCGGGGGCCATAGGTTTCACTAATGGTTTCTCTCAAGATAGCATAAGTATTACGGTGGGTGAACAAATTACTATCGAGCAATTGATAGAAAAGAGAATAATTATGAGATTATCTAGGCATGATCATGTATATAGGCATCACGTCCGTGACAAGTAGATCGACTCCTGCCTGCATCTACTAGTATTACTCCACACATCGACCGACTCCTGCCTACATCTAGAGTATTAAGTTCGTAAAGAACAGAGTAATGCATTAAGAAAGATGACATGATGTAGAGGGATAAACTCATGCAATATGATATAAACCCCATATTTTTATCCTCGATGGCAACAATACAATACGTGCCTTGCTGCCCCTGCTGTCACTGGGAAAGGACACCGCAAGATTGAACCCAAAGCTAAGCACTTCTCCCATTTCAAGAAAGATCAATCTAGTAGGCCAAACCAAACTGATAATTCGAAGAGACTTGCAAAGATAACTTAATCACACCTAAAAGAATTCAGAGGAGATTCAAATATTTCTCATAGATAAACTTGATCATAAACCCACAATTCATCGGACCTCGACAAACACACCGCAAAAAGAGTTACATCAAATAGATCTCCAAGAAGATCGAGGAGAACTTTGTATTGAGATTCAAAGAGAGAGAAGAAGCCATCTAGCTAATAACTATGGACCCGAAGTTCAGTGGTAAACTACTCACAACTCATCGGAAGGGCCTTGGAGATGATGTAGAGGCCCTCCATGGTCGATTCCCCCTCCGACGGAGCACCGGCGAAGGCTCCAAGATGGGATCTCACGGATACAAAAGGTTGCGGCGGTGGAATTAGGTTTTTGTGGTTGCTTCTAATGGTTTCAGGGTACGGGTGTATATATAAGAGGAAGAAGTAGGTCAGTGGACGCTCAAGGGGCCCACAAGGGTGGGTGGCGCACCCAGCCCTAGGGGGCGCGCTGGGTGCCCTCGTGGCTGCCTCCTCTATTGCTTGACATCCACTCCAAGTCACGTGGATTGCGTTTGTTCCAAAAAGATCGCTCCCGAAGGTTTCATCCCGTTTGGACTCCGTTTGATATTCCTTTTCTTCGAAACACTGAAATAGGCAAAAAACAGCAATTCGGGTTGGGCCTCCGGTTAGTAGGTTAGTCCCAAAAATGATATAAAAGTGTAAAGTAAAGCCCATAAACATCCAAAATGGGTAATATAATAGCATGGAACAATCAAAAATTATAGATACGTTGGAGACGTATCAAGCATCCTCAAGCTTAATTCTTGCTCGTCCTCGAGTAGGTAAATGATAAAAACAGAATTTTTGATGTGGAATGCTACCTAGCATAATTCTCAATGTAATCTTATTTATTGTGGCATGAATGTTCAGATCCAAATGATTCAATATAAAAGTTCATATTGACATAAGAAATAGTAATACTTCAAGCATACTAATCAAAGCAATCATGTCTTCTCAAAATAACATGGCTAAAGAAAGTTATCCCTACAAAATCATATAGTCTGGTTATTGCTCTATCTTCATCACACAAAGTATTTAATCATGCACAACCCCAATGACAAAGCAAGCAATTGTTTCATACTTTAGTAATCTCAAACTTTTTTCAACTTTCACGCAATACATGAGCGTGAGCCATGGACATAGCACTATATGTGGAATAGAATGGTGGTTGTGGAGAAGACAAAAAGGAGAAGATAGTCTCACATCAACTAGGCGTATCAATGGGCTATGGAGATGCCCATTAATATATATCAATGTGAGTTAGTAGGGATTGCCATGCAACGGATGCACTAGAGCTATAAATGTATGAAAGCTCAACAAAAGAAACTAAGTGGGTGTGCATCCAACTTGGTTGCTCACGAAGACCTGGGGCATTTTGAGGAAGCCCATCATTGGAATATACAAGCCAAGTTCTATAATGAAAAATTCCCACTAGTATATGAAAGTGACAACATAGGAGACTCTCTATCATGAAGATCATGGTGCTACATTGAAGCACAATTGTGGTAAAAAGGACAGCAACATTGTCCCTTCTCTCTTTTTCTCTCATTTTTTATTTGGCCTTTTTCCTTTTTTTTATTTGGCCTTTCCCTTTTTTTAATATAAAGTCCGAAGTCTCATCCCGACTTGTGGGGGAATCATAGTCTCCATCATCCTTTCCTCACTGGGACAATGCTCTAAAAATGAAGATCATCACACTTTTATTTACTTACAACTCAAGATTACAACTCGATACTTAGAACAAGATATGACTCTATATGAATGCCTCCGGCGGTGTACCGGGATATGCAATGAATCAAGAGTGACATGTATGAAAATTATGAAGGTGTCCTTGCCACAAATATGATGTCAACTACATGATCATGCAAAGAGCAATATGACAATGATGATGCATGTCATATAAATGGAACGGTGGAAAGTTGCATGGCAATATATCTCGGAATGGCTATGGAAATGCCATACTAGGTACGTATGGTGGCTGTTTTGAGGAAGGTATATGGTGGGTGTATGGTACGGGTGAAAGTTGCACGGCACAAGAGAGGCTAGCAATGGTGGAAGGGTGAGAGTGTGTATAATCCATGGACTCACCATTAGTCATAAAGAACTCATACACTTATTGCAAAATTCTACAAGCCATTGAAAACAAAGCACTACGCGCATGCTCCTAGGGGGATAGATTGGTAGGAAAAGACCATCGCTCATCCCCGACCGCCACTCATAAGGAAGACAATCAATAAATAAAATTGTGCTCCAACTTCATCACAAAGCGGTTCACCATATGTGCATGCTACGGGAATCACAAACTTCAACACAAGTATTCTTTGAATTCATAATCACCCAACTAGCATGACTCTAATATCACCACCTCTATATCTCAAAACAATTATCAAGTATCAAATTGATCATAGTATCCAATTCATTTTCTATGATAGTTTTTATTATACCCAACTTGGATGCCCATCATTCTAGGACCAATTTTATAACCATAGCAAATACCATGCTGTTCAAAAAGACTCTCAAAATAATATAAGTGAAGCATGAGAGCTCAACAATTTCTACAAAATTAAGCCACTGTCGTGCTCTAAAAGATATAAGTGAAGCACATAGAGCAAAACTATCTAGCTCAAAAGATATAAGTGAAGCGCATAGAGTATTCTAATAAATTCTAAATCATGTGGGTTTCTTACAAAAGGTGTGTACAGAAAGGATGATTGTGTAAATTTAAAAAGCAAAGACTAATATCATACAAGACGCTCCAAGCAAAACACATATCATGTGGCGAATAAAAATATAGCTCCAAGTAAAGTTACCGATAGACGAAGACGAAAGAGGGGATGCCTTCCGGGGCATCCCCAAGCTTAGAATTTTGATTATTCTTGAATATCTTGGGGTGCCATGGGCATCCCAAGCTTAAGCTCTTGCCACTCCTTATTCCATAGTCCATCAAATCTTTACCCAAAACTTGAAAACTTCACAACACAAAACTTAACAGGAAATTTCATAAGCTCCGTTAGTGCAAGAAAGAAAAATCACCACATAAGGTACTGCAATTAACTCATTATTTATTTATATTGGTCTTAAACCTACTGTATTCCAAATTCTATATGGTTCATACCCACCAATACTAGCCATAGATGCATCAAAATAAGCAAACAACACACGAAAAACAGAATCTGTCAAAAACAGAACAATCTGTAGCAATCTGTAACTCTCGAATACTTCTGGAACTCTAACAATCCTACCAAAATAGGAAGTCCTTGGAAATTTAACTATTGATCTACAGCAAAAAGAATCAATGCAAAATCACGTTTCTGTGAATTACTAAAATTATTTTCATGCGTGCACAAGTTTCTGTTTTTTAGCAGAATCAAATTAACTATCACCATATGTTATCCTATAGGTTCTACTTGGCACAAACACTAATTAAAACATTAAAACACATCTAAACAGAAGTTAGATGAAATTTTTATTGAATATCAGCAAGGAAAAATATTGGGTTGTCTCCCAACAAGCGGTTTTCTTTAAAGCCTTTTTAGCTAGGCATTGAGATTTCAATGATGCTCACATGAAAGACAAGAATTGAAGCATAAAGAGAATATCATAAAACATGTGACAAACACACTTAAGTCTAACATACTTCCTATCCATATGGTTTTATAAGCAAACAAATTATCAAGGCAAGCAAAAGCTAGCATATGCAAGGAAGAAGACGATAGCAATCTCAACATGAAGAGAGGTAATTTAGTAACTGATACGTCTCCAACGTATCTATAATTTTTGATTGCTCCATGCTACTTTATCTACTGTTTTAGGCAATATTGCGCTTTATTATCCACTTTTATATTATTTTTGGGACTAACCTATTAACCAGAGGCCCAGCCCAGATTTGTTGTTTTATGCCTATTTTGGTGTTTCGAGGAAAAGGAATATCAGACGGAGTCAAAACGGAATGAAATCAACTGGAGAAGTTAATTTTGGAAGGAAACCAACCTGATGTGCTTGGAGTGCATGCCAGGGGAGTCCCAGGCTGCCCACGAGGGTGGAGGCCCCCCCTGGGCGCACCCCCCTACCTCGTGAGCAACCCGAAGGTCCACCGACGTACCCCCTGCACCCATATATACTTACATACCCTAAAACTTCCAGAACATAAGATAGATTGGGAGTTCCGCCGACGCAAGCCTCTGTAGCCACCAAAAACCAATCGGGACCCTATTCCGGCACCCTTCCGGAGGGGGATCCCATCACCGGAGGCCATCTTCATCATCCCAGCGCTATCCATGACGAGGAGGGAGTAGTTCACCCTCGGGGTTGAGGGTATGTACCAGTAGCTATGTGTTTGATCTCTCTCTCTCGTATTCTCTCTCATGTTCCTCTATGGCACGATCTTGATGTATCTCGAGCTTTGCTATTGTAGTTGGATCTTGTGATGTTTCTCCCCCTCTACTCTCTTGTGATGAATTGAGTTTCCCCTTTGAAGTTATCTTATCGGATTGAGTCTTTATGAGAACACTTGATGTATGTCTTGCCATGATTATCTGTGGTGACAATGGGATCTCATGTGCTACTTGATGTATGTTTTGGTGACCAACTTGCGGGTTCCACCCATGAACCTATGCATAGGGGTTGGCACACGTTCCTGACTCTCTGATAGAGACTTTGGGGCACTCTTTGAAGTACTTTTATGTTGGTTGGATGAATCTGAGATTGTGTGATGCATATCGTATAATCATGCCCACGGATACTTGAGGTGACAATGGAGTATCTAGGTGACATTAGGGTTTTGGTTGATTTGTATCTTAAGGTGTTATTCTAGTACGAACTCTTTTATAGATCGATCCAAAAGAATAACTTTGTGGTGGTTTCGTTCCCGACCATAATCTCTACGTTTGTTCTCCGCTATTAGTGTCTTTGGAGTGACTCTTTGTTGCATGTTGAGGGCTTGTCATATGTTCTATCTATGTTATTATTGTTGAGAGAACTTGCACTAGTGAAAGTATGAACCCTAGGCCTTGTTTCCTATCATTGCAATACCGTTTACGCTCACTTTTACCGCTTGTTACCTTGCTGTTTTTATTATTTCAGATTACAAAAACCTATATCTACTATCTATTTTGCACTTGTATCACCATCTCTTCACCGAACTAGTGCACCTATACAATTTACCATTGTATTGGGTGTGTTGGGGACACAAGAGACTCTTTGTTATTTGGTTGCAGGGTTGTTTGAGAGAGACCATCTTCATCCTACGCCTCCTATGGATTGATAAACCTTAGGTCATCCACTTGAGGGAAATTTGCTACTGTCCTACAAACCTGTGCACTTGCAGGCCCAACAACGTCTACAAGAAGAAGGTTGTGTAGTAGACATCAAGCTCTTTTCTGGCGCCGTTGCCAGGGAGGTTGGCGCTTGAAGGTATATCTTTAGATCTTGCAATCGAATCTTTTTGTTTCTTGTTTTATCACTAGTTTATTTTATAAAAGAAAACTACAAAAAAATGGAGTTGAGTTTGTCTCATACGCTTCACCTTTTTAATATCTTTCTTGAGTATAATGGAAAGGAAAATTGTGCTCAAGTGCTAGAGGAAGAAATCTATAGAATGTTTGGTACTAAATCTTTGAATGATGAGCATGATTGCAATGTTGTTAGTATGAATTCCTTGAATATCCATGATGCTAATGATATGCAAGGCCACAAGCTTGGGGAAGCTATGTTTGATGAAGATGATATTTTTTGTCCCCCAAGCTTTGATGAGCAAATTTACTATGATGAAAGCATGCCTCCTATTTATGATGATTATTGTGATGATACGTATGCTATAAAGAAGTTTGCTTATGTGGAGAGTAGAAAATTTTCTATGCTTGTAGATCATGAAAAGAATGCTTTAGGTTCTGGTTATATTGTTGAATTCATTCATGATGCTACTGAAAATTATTATGAGGGAGGAACATATGCTTGTAGGAATTGCAATAATATAAAGTTTCCTCTCTATGTGCTTAAATTCTTGAAGCTATGCTTGTTGTGCCATCCTATGCTAGTTGATTATTGTTCCCATAAGTTGTTTGCTCACAAAATCCCTATGCATAGGAAGTGGGTTAGGCTTAAATGTGCTAGTCATATGCTTCATGATGCTCTCTTTATGTTTCAATTCTTATCTTTTATGTGAGCATCATTGTCATCATCATGCCTAGCTAAAAGGCATTAAAGAAAAGCACTTGTTGGGAGACAACCCAATATTTATCCTTACTGTTTTTGTGTGTCCACATGATTATTCTACTGTAGCAATCATGTTTTATAGCTTTTGTTTCAATAAAGTGCCAAGTAGAACCTTTGGGAAGAGTTGGGACAAGTTTATATGATCTTGCTGTGAAAAACAGAAACTTTAGCACTCATGAGATTAGCTGCCATTTTTTACTGGAGAGTGCTTTTAGGTTGATTATTTTTGCAGATGATTAATAGACAAATTTCTCAGGTCCAGAAATTTATTTCATAATTTTTGCGCTTCCATAAGTATACGTTTTATACAGATTACTACAGACTGTTCTGTTTTTGACAGATTCTGTTTTCTATGTGTTGTTTGCTTGTTTTGATGAATCTATGAGTAGTATCGAAGGGTATGAACCATAGATAAGTTGGAGTACAGTAGATATTACACCAATATGAATTTATAATGAGTTCATTACAGTACCTAAGTGGTGGTTTTATTTTCTTATACTAACGGAGCTTACGAGTTTTGTTTTGAGTTTTGTGTGGTTGAAGTTTTCAAGTTTTGGGTAAAGATCCAATGGACTATGGAATAAGGGGTGGCAAGAGCCTAAGATTGGGGATGCCCAAGTCACCCCAAGGTAATATTCAAGTACAACCAAGAGCCTAAGCTTGGGGATGCCCCGGAAGGCATCCCCTCTTTCGTCTTCGTCTATCGGTAACTTTACTTGGAGCTATATTTTTATTCACCACATGATATCTCTTTTGCTTGGAGCATCAATTTATTTTGTTAGTTTTTGCTTGCTGTTAGTTAGAATAGTGTTTTTATTCTTTAGTTTCAATAAAAAAAGTCAAGGATAGCCTTTGTCATGCTTATTTTGCTAGTATACATGTTGCTGTTTGAAAACAGAAAGTTTACCGCTGTTGCAAAAATTCCCTAGAAAAGTCAGAGCATGGTATAATGTTGAATCTTTTTGCATATTGAGCTATGATAAATTTATTACAGTGGTAATTTTAGTTAATAATTTTTGGAGTCAGGGAAGTATTGATACTCTTGCATTCTTTACAGACTGTACTGTTTTGGCAGATTGCTGTTATGGTTGCATTGTCTGCATATGTTTGCTTGTTTAATGATTCTATTTGAGGATAGGAGTATTAAATATACAGAGGCATTTAGTATGCAATGTTGAATAATAATTTTAGTGATTTGTTACAGTAGAATATGATAAGGTTTTGCATTGGTTTATACTAACCTATCTCACGAGTTCTTGTTGAGTTTGTTGTGAATGAAGCTTTTGATAAAAAGAGAAACCATGATATAAGAGGAATTAAGGAGACACAAAAGTTCAAGCTTGGGGATGCCCAAGGCACCCCAAGATAATATTCCAAGAAGTCTCAAGCATCTAATCTTGGGGATGCCCCTGTAGGCATCCCACCTTTCTTCTTCAACAACTATCAGTTACTATCGGTTGAGCCTAAGTTTTTGCTTCTTCACATGAGTTGTGCTATCCTTGCAATGTAGTTTTCTTTAGATTTGCTTGCTGTTTGAATGAAGTGCCAAGATCTGAATTCTTTATTGAGAGAGAGCCATACATGAATTGGAATTTGCTAGAATACTCTATGTGCTTCACTTATATCATTTGAGCTTGATAGTTTTTGCTCTAGTGCTTCACTTATATCTTTTAGAGCACGATGGTGGATTTGTTTTAAAGAAAATATTGATCTCTTATGCTTCACTCAGATTATTTTGAGAGTCGTTAATAGCATGGTAATTTGCTTAATGTTAATATACTTGGTATTCAAGATATGTGAAACTTTCTTTTGAGTGCATTGAATACTAAGATAAGTTTGATGCTTGATAATTGTTTTGAGATATGGAGGTGATAATATCAAAGTCATACTAGTTGGGTGATTACGAATTTAAAGAATGCTTGTGCTGAAGTTTGCAAGTCCCGTAGCATGCATGTATGGTTAAAGTTGTGTAACAAATTTGAAACATGAAGTGTACCTGGCTTGTGCATCCTTATGAGTGGCGGTCGGGGACGAGCGATGGTCTTTTCCTACCAATCTATACCCCTAGGAGCATGCGCGTAGTACTTGAATTTTTGATGACTTCTAAATTTTTGCAATAAGCATATGAGTTCTTTTGACTAATGTTGAGTCCATGGACTATACGCACTCTCACCTTTCCGCCATTGCTAGCCTCTTCGGTACCGTGCATTTCCCTTTCTCACCTTGAGAGTTGGTGCAAACTTTGCCGGTGCATCCAAACCCCGTGATATGATACGCTCTATCACACATAAACCTCCTTATATCTTCCTCAAAACAGCCACCATACCTACCTATTATGGCATTTCCATAGCCATTCCAAGATATATTGCCATGCAACTTCCACCATCATCATCATCACATACATTACTTTTGTCATATTGCCATTGCATGATCTTGTAGTTGACATCGTATTTGTGGCAAAGCCACCATGCATTATTTTCCATACATGTCACTCTTGATTCATTGCACCATCCCGGTACACCGCCGGAGGCATTCATATAGAGTCATATCTTGTTCTAAGTTTTGAGTTGTAATCCTTGTGTTGTAATCAATAGAAGTGTGATGATCATCATTATTAGAGCATTGCCCAAATAAAAAAAGGCCAAAAAAAAGAAAAGAAAATGGCAATGTTACTATCTCTTTTTCCACACTTGTGCTTCAAAGTAGCACCTTGTTCTTCATGTAGTGAGTCTCATATATTGTGCTTCAAAGTAGCACCATGCTTTTAATGTATCGAGTCTCATATGTTATCACTTTCATATACTAGTGGGAATTTTTCATTATAGAACTTGGCTTGTATATTCCTACGATGTGCTTCCTCAAATGCCCTAGGTCTTCGTGAGCAAGCAAGTTGGATGCACACGCATTAGTTTTCTTTTGTTGAGCATTCATAGCTCTAGTGCATCTGTTGCATGGCAATCCCTACTCCTCATGTTGACATCAATTGATGGGCATCTCCATAGCCCGTTGATTATCCTCGTCAATGTGAGACTTTCTCCTTTTTTGTCTTCTCCACACAATCCCCATCATCATATTCTATTCCACCCATAGTGCTATATCCATGGCTCACGCTCATGTATTGCGTGAAGGTTGAAAAAGTTTGAGATTATTTAAGTATGAAACAATTGCTTGGCTTGTCATCGGGGGTATAGAAGTTGGGAACATCTTTGTGTGACGAAAATGAAGCAGAGCCTAACTATATAATTTTGTAGGGATGAACTTTCTTTTGCCATGTTATTTTGAGAAGACATGATTGCTTTGATTAGTATGCTTAAAGTATTATTATTTTTGTATCAATATGAACTTTTGTCTTGAATCTTTCGGATCTGAATATTCATATCACAATTAAGAAGATTTACATTGAAATTATGCCAAAGTATCACTCCGCATCAAAAATTCTTTTTTATCATTTACCTACTCGAGGACGAGCATGAATTAAGCTTGGGGATGCTTGATACGTCTCCAACGTATCTATAATTTTTGATTGCTCCATGCTACTTTATCTACTGTTTTAGGCAATATTGGGCTTTATTATCCACTTTTATATTATTTTTGGGAGTAACCTATTAACCGGAGGCCCAGCCCAGATTTGTTGTTTTATGCCTATTTCAGTGCTTCGAGGAAAAGGAATATCAGACGGAGTCAAAACGGAAGGAAATCAACTAGAGAAGTTAATTTTGGAAGGAAACCAACCTGATGGGCTTGGAGTGCACGCCACGGGAGTCCCGGGCTGCCCACGAGAGTGGAGGGCCCCCCTGGGCGCGCCCCCTACCTCGTGAGCAACCTGGAGGTCCACCGACGTACCCCCTGCACCCATATATACCTACGTACCCTAAAACTTCCAGAACAGAAGATAGATCGGGAGTTCCGCCGCCACAAGCCTCTGTAGCCACCAAAAACCAATCGGGACCCCGTTCCGGCACCCTGCCGAAGGGGATCCCATCACCGGAGGCCATCTTCATCATCCTGGCGCTATCCATGACGAGGAGGGAGTAGTTCACCCTCGGGGCTGAGGGTATGTACCAGTAGCTATTTGTTTGATCTCGCTCTCTTGTGTTCTCTCTCGTGTTCCTCTATGGCACGATCTTGATGTATCCCGAGCTTTGCTTTAGTAGTTGGATCTTATGATGTTTCTCCCCCTCTACTCTCTTGTGATGAATTGAGTTTCCCCTTTGAAGTTATCTTATCGGATTGAATCTTTATGAGAACACTTGATGTATGTCTTGCCGTGATTATCTGTGGTGACAATGGGATATCATGTGCCACTTGATGTATGTTTTGGTGACCAACTTGCGGGTTCCACCCATGAACCTATGCATAGGGGTTGGCACACGTTCTTGACTCTCCGGTAGAGACTTTGGGGCACTCTTTGAAGTACTTTTATGTTGGTTGGATGAATCTGAGATTGTGTGATGCATATCGTATAATCATGCCACGGATACTTGAGGTGACAATGGAGTATCTAGGTGACATTAGGGTTTTGGTTGATTTGTATCTTAAGGTGTTATTCTAGTACGAACTCTTTTATAGATTGATCCGAAAGAATAACTTTGTGGTGGTTTCGTACCCGACCATAATCTCTACGTTTGTTCTCCACTATTAGTGTCTTTGGAGTGACTCTTTGTTGCATGTTGAGGGCTTGTCATATGTTCTATCTATGTTATTATTGTTGAGAGAACTTGCACTAGTGAAAGTATGAACCCTAGGCCTTGTTTCCTATTATTGCAATACCGTTTACGCTCACTTTTACCGCTTGTTACCTTGCTGTTTTTATTATTTCAGATTACAAAAACCTATATCTACTATCTATTTTGCACTTGTATCACCATCTCTTCGCCGAACTAGTGCACCTATACAGTTTACCATTGTATTGGGTGTGTTGGGGACACAAGAGACTCTTTGTCATTTGGTTGCAGGGTTGTTTGAGAGAGACCATCTTCATCCTACGCCTCCTACGGATTGATAAACCTTAGGTCATCCACTTGAGGGAAATTTGCTACTGTCCTACAAACCTGTGCACTTGCAGGCCCAACAACGTCTACAAGAAGAAGGTTGTGTAGTAGACATCAGTAACATGAAAATTTCTACAACCATATTTTCCTCTCTCATAATAATTACATGTAGGATGATAAGCAAATTCAACAAAATAGCTATCACATAACATCTTTTCAACACGATCCACATGCATGCGAAGTTGACACTCTTCCAAAATAGTGGGATTAACATTAACTAAAGTCATGACCTCTCCAAACCCACTTTTATCAAAAATTTCATAAGATTGAATATTCTCCAAATATGTGGGATCTAAAGTTGACACTCTTCCAAACCTTTCAATATTATTGCAACAAGTAGTAGACATAGCAAAACTAGCATCCCCAAGCTTAGGGCTTTGCATATTATTAGCACAATTGACATCGAGAGAATTTATAGTAAAATTATTGCAATAATGCTTTTTATTCAAGGACCTATCATGAATCTCTTCATAAAGTACTTCATCACAATTTTCAGATTCACAAATTTCAAGCAAAACTTCATAAAGATAATCTAGTGCACAGAACTCACTAGCAAATGGTTCATCATAATTGGATCTCTTAAAAAGATTAGCAAGTGGATGAGGATCCATAGATCTTAGGTTCTCTGTTTAGCAATAAATAAACAACTATTCCAACCAAACAAGCAAACGAGCCAAGTAAGACATCAAAGCAAACGAAAAGACGAATAGAAGAAGGGTGAATAAAACGGCAAGCGTGAAGTGGGGGAGAGGAAAACGACAGGCAAATGGCAAATAATGTAATGCGAGGGAGATGAGGTTGTGATGGGTACTTGGTATGTCTTGACTTGAGCGAAGACTTCCCCGGCAACGGCGCCAGAAATCCTTCTTGTTACGTCTTAAGCTTGCGTTGGTTTTCCTTGAAGAGGAAAGGGTGATGCAGCAAAGTAGCGTAAGTATTTCCCTCAATTTTGAGAACCAAGGTATCAATCCAGTAGGAGGCTCCTCAAAAGTCCCACGCACCTACACAAACAAACAAGAACCTTGCAACCAACGCAATAAAGGGGTTGCTAATCCCTTCAGGGCCACTTGCGAAAGTGAGATCTGATAGAGATAATATGATAAGATAAATATTTTTCGTATTTTTATTATATAGATTGAAAATTAAAGATGCAAATAAAAGTAGATGGTAAACTTATATGATAAAAGATGGACCCGGGGGCCATAGGTTTCACTAATGGCTTCTCTCAAGATAGCATAAGTATTACGGTGTGTGAACAAATTACTGTCGAGCAATTGATAGAAAAGCGAATATTTGTGAGATTATCTAGGCATGATCATGTATATAGACATCACGTCCGTGACAAGTAGATCGACTCCTGCCTGCATCTACTACTATTACTCCACACATTGACTGACTCCTGCCTGCATCTAGAGTATTAAGTTCATAAAGAACAGAGTAACGTGTTAAGAAAGATGGCATGATGTAGAGGGATAAACTCATGCAATATGATATAAACCCCATCTTTTTATCCTCGATGGAAACAATACAATACATGCCTTGCTGCCCCTGTTGTAACTGGGAAAGGACAAGCACTTCTCCCATTGCAAGAACGATCAATCTAGTAGGCCAAACCAAACTGATAATTCAAAGAGACTTGCAAAGATAACATAATCACACATAAAAGAATTCAGAGGAGATTCAAATATTTCTGATAGATAAACTTGATCATAAACCCACAATTCATCAGATCTCGACAAACACACCGCAAAAAGAATTACATCAATAGATCTCCAAGAAGATCGAGGAGAACTTTGTATTGAGATTCAAAGAGAGAGAACTATGGACCCGAAGGTCAGTGGTAAACTACTCACAACTCATCGGAAGGGCCTTGGAGATCATGTAGAGCCCCTCCATGGTCGATTCCCCTTTTGGTGGAGCGCCGGTGAAGGCTCCAAGATGGGATCTTGCGGATACAGAAGGTTGCGGTGGTGGAATTGGGTTTTTGTGGTCGCTTCTGATGGTTTCAGGGTACGGGTGTATATATAGGAGGAAGAAGTAGGTCGGTGGATGCTCGAGGGGCCCACGAGGGTGGGGCGTGATACGTCCATTTTGCATCATGCTTTTATGTCAATATTTATTGCATTATGGGCTGTTATTTCACGTTATGTCACAATACTTATGGCTATTCTTTCTTATTTTACAAGGTTTACATGAAGAGGGAGAATGCCGGCAGCTGGAATTCTGGGCTGGAAAAGGAGCAAATATTGAAGGACTATTCTGCGCAACTCCAAAAGTCCTGAAACTCTACGGAATATCTTAGAATAAATAAAGAAAAATCGTCGCCAAAGATGAAGGCCAGGAGGGCCACACCCTGCTCACGAGGGTGCCCCCCCCCCCTGGGCGTGCCCCCTACCTCGTGGGCCCCCTGGTGGCTCTCCGACGCCCATCTTCTCCCATATGAAGTCTTTCAATGAGAAAAAAATAACAAGCAGCCTTTCAGGACGAGACTCCGCCGCCACGAGGCGGAACCTTGGCGAAACCAATCTAGGGCTCCGGCAGACCTGTTCTGCCAGGGACACTTCCCTCCGGGAGGGGGAAATCATCACCATCGTCATCACCAACGCTCCTCTCATCGGGAGAGGGCAATCTCCATCAACATCTTCACCAGCACCATCTCATCTCCAAGCCCTAGTTCATCTCTTGTATCCAATTCTTGTCTCCAAGTCCGGGATTGGTGCTAGTAGGTTGCTAGTAGTGTTGATTACTCCTTGTAGTTGATGCTAGTTGGTTTATTTGGTGGAAGATCATATATTCAGATCCTTTATGCACAATATTACCCCTCTGATTATGAACATGAATATGCTTTGTGAGTAGTTACGTTTGTTCCTGAGGACAAGGGAGAAGTCTTGCTATTAGTAGTCATGTAAATTTGGTATTCGTTTGATATTTTGATAAGATGTATGTTGTCTAACCTCTAGTGGTGTTATGTGAACGTCGACTACATAACACTTCACCATTATTTGGGCCTAGAGGAAGGCATTGGGAAGTAATAAGTAGATGATGGGTTGCTAGAGTGACAGAAGCTTAAACCCTAGTTTATGTGTTGCTTCATAAGGGGCTAATTTGGAACCATATGTTTCATCCTATGGTTAGGTTTACCTTAATACTTTTGTTGTAGTTGCGGATGCTTGCAATAGAGGTTAATCATAAGTGGGATGCTTGTCCAAGTAAGGGCAGTACCCAAGCACCGGTCCACCCACATATCAAATTATCAAAGTACCGAACGTGAATCATATGAGCGTGATGAAAACTAGCTTGACGATATTCTCATGTGTCCTCGGGAGCGCTTTTCCTATTATAAGAGTTTGCCCAGGCTTGTCCTTTGCTACAAAAAGGATTGGGCCACCTTGATGCACTTTATTTACTTTTGTTACTTGTTTCTCGTTGCAATTTATCCTATCACAAAACTATTTGTTACCACTTATTTCAGTACTTGCAGAGAATACCTTGCTGAAAACCGCTTATCATTTCCTTCTGCTCCTCGTTGGGTTCGACACTCTTACTTATCGAAAGGACTACGATAGATCCCCTATACTTGTGGGTCATCAAGACTCTTTTCTGGTGCCGTTGCCGGGGAGTGAAGCGCCTTTGGTAGGTGGAATTTGGTAAGGAAAATTTTATTTAGTGTGATGAAATTTTCTGTCACTTGTTACTATGGAAAGTAATTGTTTGAGGGGCTTGTTCGGGGTATCTTCACCCCGTCCAGTTGAGACAAGAGTTTCTCCTCAACCTACTGAACCTACTGAATCTATTGAAAATGAAACTGCTTTTCAGATTCCTTCGGGTATGATGGAAAAACTGCTAGCTAACACTTTCGCAGGAGATGGAACAAAGCATCCTGACGAACATCTACGCTTTGTCGATGATATTTGTGGACTATTTAAGCTTGCAGGTATACCCGACGATGCCGTTAAGAGGAAGGCTTTCCCTTTATCTTTGGAGGGAGACACATTGACATGGTACAGGCTATGTGATGATACGAGATCATGGAACTATAAAAGATTGAAACTGGAATTTCATCAAAAGTATTACCCTATGCATCTTGTTCATCGTGATCGCAATTATATATATAATTTTTGGCCTCGCGAAGGAGAAAGCATCGCTCAAGCTTGGGGGAGGCTTAAATCAATGTTATATTCATGCCCCAATCATGAGCTCTCAAAATTGACAATTCTCCAGAATTTTTATGCTCGGCTTTCTGCTAATAATCGCACTATGCTCGATACTTCTTGTGCTGGCTCTTTTATGATGAAGTCTATTGAATTTGGATGGAATTTGTTGGATAGATTTAAATGCAACTCTGAAGATTGGGACCTCGACGAAGGTAAGGAGTCAGGTATGACACCTACGTTTGATTGTGTTAAATCTTTTATGGATACCGATATTTTCCGTAAGTTTAGCACTAAATGTGGACTTGACTCTGAGATAGTAACTTCTTTCTGTGAATCTTTTGCTACTTATGTTGATCTCCCCAAGTAGAAGTGGTTTAAATATCATCCTCCCATAGAAGTAAAAGTATCTGTACCTATTAAAGTTGAAGAAAAGATTGTCACTTATAATGATCCTATTATTCCTACTTCTTATGTTGAGAAACCCCCTTTCCCTGTTAGAATGAAGGATCATGCTAAAGCTTCAACTGTTGTTTGTAAAAGCAATATTAGAACATATACACCTCCTGAGCAAGTCAAAGTAGAACCCAATATTGCTATTGTTAAAGATCTCTTGTCTAATAATATTGATGGGCATGTTATTCAATTCACTGGTGAAACTGCTAGAATTGCCAAACCTTGTGATAGAGATAAACATAGACCTGTGGTAGGCGTGCCTGTTATTTCTGTTAAAATAGGATATCATTGTTATCATGGCCTATGTGATATGGGTGCTAGTGCTAGTGTTATACCCTTTGACTTATACAAAGAAATTATGCATGAGATTGCACCTTCTGAGTTAGAAGATATTGATGTTACAATCAAACTTGCCAATAGAGATACCATAGCTCCAATGGGAATTGTTAGAGATGTTAAAGTCTTGTGTGGGAAAACCAAATATCCCGCTGATTTTCTTGTTCTTGGTTCTCCACAAGATAGCTTTTGTCCCATTATATTTGGTAGACCCTTCTTGCGTACTATAGACGCTAAGATAGACTGCAAAAAGAATGTTGTTACTGTTGGCTTGGACGATATGGTCCATGAGTTTAATTTCTCTAAATTTAGTAAACAACATCGTGAGGAAGAATTGCCTAGTAAGGATGAAATTATTGGTCTTGCTTCTATTGCTGTACCTCCTAGTGATCCTCTAGAACACTATTTGCTAGACCATGAAAATGTTATGTTCATGAATGAAAGACAGGAAATAGATGAAGTATTCTTTAACTAGGAACCTATTCTGCAACACAATTTTCCTGTTGAAATCCTAGGGGATCCCCCTCCACCCAAGGGTGATCCTGTGTTTGAGCTTAAACCATTGCCTGATAATCTTAAATATGCTTATCTTGATGAAAAGAAAATATATCCTGTTATTATTAGCGCTAACCTTTCAGAGCATGAAGAAGAAATATTATTGAAGACTCTGAAGAAACATCATGCCGCTATTGGATATACTCTGGATGATCTTAAGGGCATCAGTCCCACTCTATGTCAACATAAAATAAACTTGGAAGCTGATGCCAAACCAGTTTGTGATCCTCAACGACGTTTGAATCCTAAAATGAAAGAAGTAGTAAGCAAAGAAATACTCAAGCTTCTGGAGGAAGGTATAATTTATCCTGTTGCTGATAGTCAGTGGGTAAGTCCTGTCCATTGTGTCCCTAAGAAGGGAGGTATTACTATTGTCCCTAATGATAAAGATGAATTGATTCCGCAAAGAATTATCACGGGTTATAGGATGGTAATTGATTTCCGCAAAATAAATAAGGCTACTAAGAAAGATCATTACCCCTTACCTTTTATTGATCAAATGTTAGAAAGACTATGCAAACATACACATTATTGCTTTCTAGATGGTTATTCTGGTTTTTCTCAAATACCTGTATCGGCTAAAGATCAATCAAAGACTACTTTTACATGCCCTTTTGGTACTTTTGCTTATATACGTATGCCTTTTGGTTTATGTAATGCACCTGCTATCTTTCCAAGATGCATGATGGCTATATTCTCTGACTTTTCTGTGAAAATTTGTGAGGTTTTCATGGATGACTTTTCCGTCTATGGTTCCTCTTTTGATGATTGCTTGAGCAATCTCGCTCGAGTTTTGCAGAGATGTGAAGAAACTAATCTTGTCTTGAATTGGGAAAAGTGCCACTTTATGGTTAATGAAGGTATTGTCTTGGGGCACAAAGTTTCTGAAAGAGGTATTGAAGTTGATAAAGCCAAGGTTGATGCTATTGAAAAGATGCCATGTCCCAAGGACATCAAAGGTATAAGAAGTTTCCTCGGTCACGCCGGATTTTATAGGAGGTTCATCAAGGGCTTCTCAAAAATCTCTCGGCCTCTAACTAATTTATTACAAAAAGATGTACCATTTGTCTTTGATGATGATTGTGTAGAAGCGTTTGAAAAACTTAAGAAAGCATTAGTCTCTGCACCTGTTGTTCAGCCACCTGATTGGAATTTACCCTTTGAAATTATGTGTGATGCTAGTGATTATGCTGTAGGTGCTATTCTTGGGCAAAGAGTTGATAAGAAATTGAATGTTATCCATTATGCTAGTAAGACTCTAGACAATGCTCAAATAAATTATGCTACTACCGAAAAGGAACTTTTAGCGGTTGTATTTGCTTGTGATAAATTCAGACCCTATATTGTTGATTCTAGAGTAACTATCCATACAGATCATGCTGCTATTAAATATCTTATGGAAAAAAAGATGCAAAACCTAGACTCATTAGATGGGTTCTCTTGCTTCAAGAATTTGATTTACATATTGTTGATAGAAAGGGAGCTGAGAACCCCGTTGCAGACAACTTGTCTAGGCTAAAGAATGTTCTTGATGACCCACTACCTATTGATGATAGTTTTCCTGATGAGCAATTAAATGTCATAAGTACTTCTCGTAGCACTCTGTGGTATGCTGATTATGCTAATTATATTGTTGCTAAATTTATACCGCCTAGCTTCACATATCAACAAAAGAAAAAGTTTTTCTATGACTTGCGACACTACTTTTGGGATGACCCACATCTTTATAAACAAGGAGTAGACGATGTTATTAGACGTTGTGTACCTGAGCATGAACAGGAACAGATCCTACGCAAGTGTCACTCCGAAGCTTATGGAGGGCACCACGCTGGGGATAGAACTGCACATAAGGTATTGCAATCCGGTTTTTATTGGCCTACTCTCTTCAAGGATGCCCGTAAGTTTGTTTTATCTTGCGATGAATGTCAAAGAATTGGCAATATTAGTAGACGTCAAGAAATGCCTATGAATTACTCACTTGTTATTGAGCCATTTGATGTTTGGGGCTTTGATTATATGGGACCTTTTCCTGCCTCTAATGGTTACACTCATATTCTAGTTGCTGTTGATTACGTTACTAAGTGGGTAGAAGCTATTCCAACTAGTAGTGCTGATCATAACACTTCTATTAAAATGCTTAAGGAAGTTATTTTTCCGAGGTTTGGAGTCCCTAGATAATTAATGACTGATGGTGGTTCACATTTTATTCATGGTGCTTTCCGTAAGATGCTTGCTAGATACGACGTTAATCATAGGATTGCATCTCCATATCACCCGCAGTCTAGTGGTCAGGTAGAATAGAGCAATAGAGAGCTCAAATTAATTTTGCAAAAGACTATCAATAGGTCTAGGAAGAATTGGTCCAAAAAACTTTATGATGCATTATGGGCCTATAGAACTGCATATAAAAGTACTATGGGTATGTCTCCGTATAAAATGGTTTATGGAAAGGCATGTCATTTACTTCTCGAACTAGAACATAAGGCATATTGGGCTATTAAGGAGCTCAACTATGATTTCAAACTTGCCGGTGAGAAGAAGTTATTTGATATTAGCTCACTTGATGAATGGAGAACCCAAGCTTATGAAAATGCCAAGTTGTTTAAGGAAAAAGTTAAAAGGTGGCATGACAAAAGGATACAAAAGCATGAGTTTAATGTAGGTGATTATGCATTGCTATACAACTCTCGTTTAAGATTTTTTTGCAGGAAAACTTGTCTCCAAATGGGAAGGCCCTTACGTTATCGAGGAGGTCTATCGTTCTGGTGCCATAAAAATCAACAACTTCGCAGGCACAAATCCGGAGGTGGTAAACGGCCAAAGGATCAAACACTATATCTCACGTAATCCTATAAATGCTGAAACTGATATTATTGAAACCGTAAACCCGGAGGAGTACATAAAGGACACTTTCCAGAATGTTCCAGACTCCGAAAAGGAATAGGTATGTGGTACGGTAAGTAAACCGACTCCAAAACAACTTTTTAAGGCAATAATTCTCCGTTTTGGAATATTTAGAAAAATAGAAAAATAAGTAACAGTCTGGGGAGGACACAAGGCCTCCACGAGGGTGGAGGGCGCGCCCTACCCCCCTAGGCGCACCCCCCTACCTCGTGAGCACCTCGTGTGCCCTCCGGACTCCGTTTCCTTGCATGATACGTATTTTGGTCGGTAAAAATTCATTATATATACTCCCGGAGGTTTTGACTCCCGTATCACGCAAATCCCCCCTATTCTTGTTTCGAGCTATTTTTCTAACAGGTCTAGATCATCATGACGACCCCAAGTGCTTCCAAGGACAAGTTTTTCGAGAAGGTCGTCAACCCTTACCTCGCGGAGATGCTGCGACACCCTCAAACCATCGAGATGCGTGATGGGTTGCTGCACATCCGCGATGTTGAGGGACCAAAGGGAACCGAAAGCGTGGAGTTGAGGCTCGAAGCAATGTAGCAACAAGTTTTCAAGTGCTAGGGGATGGTGGAGCGTGGAATCAACGCTACCCACAAGATGCTTGCGGAGTTCGCTAACAACTATGAGCCGGATGCCAAGAAGACCGAGGAAGCCATATATAAGCTACATGAGAAGATCTAGCACCTCCAAGCCCAAATCTATGATCTGCAAAACCAAAACTGTGAGTATGAATATAGATTCAAAAGGATGAGTTTGGCTGCAGATTTGAGGATTCTAGAGACTCAATCGTCCTTCTATGATGGTGAGCCTATGCCTTGGAAGATGGACGACAAGCTTGCATCATCAACAACACCTCCACCACCAACAACAAAGAAGGAACATAATCACATGGGTATGGGCACTCCCCTTGGCAACTGCCAAGCTTGGGGGAGGTGCCCTGGTATCGTATCACCATCACAACTCCTATCTTTATCGTTTTTCTTAGTTCGATCTTATTAGTAGTATCTTGCTTTAGTAGAATAAAGTCATGGCATGATCTAGTTTCGAATTTTGCTTTATGATCCTTCTCTGTAATCGAGTCCGTGAGCTATATAATAAAAATTAGTGTTGAGTAAAGGGCTTGAGTATTTTGCCATGATCTTGGGTGATTAGAAGAAAAGAAATAAAAAGAGTCAAGAGTTCATATTGATCTTATTGAAAGTAATGACTTCACATAGAAAGAGTATGATGATTTAAAGTTGTTGGGAGTTGGCAAATATAGCTTTGGTCATCATTGCAATTGATAGGAAGTAATAAGGAAAGAGAGGTATCACATATAGATATATTATCATTGACATCTTTTATGATTGGGAGCACTCATTAAAATATGACATGCTAAAGAGTTGATGTTGGACAAGGAAGACAACATAATGAGTTATGTTTTCTTACATCTGAGATAAAGTATGTTGTCATGGTTCCTCTACCATGTTGAGCTTGCCTTTCCCCCTCATGCTAGCCAATTCTCAGCACTAAGTAGAAATACTACTTGTGCTTCCAAATACCCTTAAACCAGTTTTGCCATGAGAGTCCACCATATCTACCTATGGATTGATTAAGATCCTTCAAGTAAGTTGTCATCGGTGCAAGCAATAAAAAATTGTTCTCTAAATATGCATGGCTTATTAGTGCAGAGAAATAAGCTTTGTACGAACTTGTTGTGGACGCAATAAAAGTGACGGACTGCATAATAAAGGTTCACATGCAAGGGGCAATATAAAGTGACATTCTTTTGCATTAAGATTTTGTGCATCAACCCCAAACGCGCATGACAACCTCTGCTTCCCTCTGCGAAGGGCATATCTTTTATTATTATCCTCTACTTTATGCAAGAGTCACGGTGATCTTCACCTTCCTTTTTCATTTTATCCTTTGGCAAGCTTAGCATGTTGGAAAGAACATGATATATATATATATATATATATATATATATCTAATTGTATGTGGGGGAGCGTGAATTATTATTGTTGACATTACCCTTGAGGTAAAAGGTTGTGGGCAAGCCCCTATCTTTCTCTGTGTCTGATTAAAACTCCGTAACCACAAAGTATCGCGTGAGTGCTAGCAATTATGAAGGACTAAGTGATAGTTCAGTATGTGGACTTGCTTTTGAGCTCTGACATAGACTCTTTCCGATGTTATGATAAATTGCAATTGCTTCAATGACTGAGATTATAATTGTTGGTGCCCAATAAAGTTTCTGATTCATATTTTGGCTTGTGAAAAGATCATCACTAGAACATAAGTAATCATATGACAAAATTTTATATATGTTGCTGTTATGAAGCAATCATGATGCCTTCATGTCCGTATTTTATTTTTATCGACGCCTCTACCTCTAAACATGAGGACATATTTATTGTTATCGGCTTTTCGCTTCAGGACAAGCGAGGTCTAAGCTTGGGGGAGTTGATACGTCCATTTTGCATCATGCTTTTATGTCAATATTTATTGCATTATGGGATGTTATTTCACGTTATGTAACAATACTTATGGCTATTCTTTCTTATTTTACAAGGTTTACATGAAGAGGGAGAATGCCGGCAGCTGGAATTCTGGGCTGGAAAAGGAGCAAATATTGAAGGACTATTCTGCGCAACTCGAAAAGTCCTGAAACTATACGGAATATCTTAGAATAAATAAAGAAAAATTGTCGCCAAAGATGAAGGCCAGGGGGCCCACACCCTGCTCACGAGGGTGTGCCCCCCCCTGGGCGCGCCCCCTACCTCGTGGGCCCCCTGGTGGCTCTCCGACGCCCATCTTCTCCCATATGAAGTCTTTTGATGTGAAAAAAATAACAAACAACCTTTCGGGACGAGACTCCGCCGCCACGAGGCGGAACCTTGGCGGAACCAATCTAGGGCTCCGGCAGAGCTGTTCTGCCGGGGACACTTCCCTCCTGGAGGGGGAAATCATCACCATCGTCATCACCAACGCTCCTCTCATCGGGAGAGGGCAATCTCCACCAACATCTTCACCAGCACCATCTCATCTCCAAACCCTAGTTCATCTCTTGTATCCAATTCTTGTCTCCAAGTCCAGGATTGGTGCTAGTAGGTTGCTAGTAGTGTTGATTACTCCTTGTAGTTGATGCTAGTTGGTTTATTTGGTGGAAGATCATATGTTCAGGTCCTTTATGCACAATATTACCCCTCTGATTATGAACATGAATATGCTTTGTGAGTAGTTACGTTTGTTCCTGAGGACAAGGGAGAAGTCTTGCTATTGGTAGTCATGTGAATTTGGTATTCGTTCGATATTTTGATAAGATGTATGTTGTCTAACCTCTAGTGGTGTTATGTGAACATCGACTACATAACACTTCACCATTATTTGGGCCTAGAGGAAGGCATTGGGAAGTAATAAGTAGATGATGGGTTGCTAGAGTGACAGAAGCTTAAACCCTAGTTTATGCGTTGCTTCGTAAGGGGCTGATTTGGATCCATATGTTTCATGCTATGGTTAGGTTTACCTTAATACTTTTGTTGTAGTTGCGGATGCTTGCAATAGAGGTTAATCATAAGTGGGATGCTTGTCCAAGTAAGGGTAGTACCCAAGCACCGGTCCACCCACATATCAAATTATCAAAGTACCGAACGCGAATCGTATGAGCGTGATGAAAACTAGCTTGACGATATTCCCATGTGTCCTCAGGAGCGCTTTTCCTATTATAAGAGTTTGTATACGCTTGTCCTTTGCTACAAAAAGGATTGGGCCACCTTGCTGCACTTTATTTACTTTTGTTACTTGTTTCTCCTTGCAATTTATCCTATCACAAAACTATCTGTTACCACTTATTTCACTACTTGCAGAGAATACCTTGCTGAAAACCGCTTATCATTTCCTTCTGCTCCTCGTTGGGTTCGACACTCTTACTTATCGAAAAGACTACGCTAGATCCCCTATACTTATGGGTCATCAGGGCGCACCGGGCACCCTCGTGGCCGCCTCCTCTGTTGCTTGACGTCCACTCCAAGTCTCGTGGATTGCATTTGTTCCAAAAAGATCGCTCCCAAAGGTTTCATCCCATTTGGACTCTGTTTGATATTCCTTTTCTTTGAAACACCGAAATAGGCAAAAAAACAGCAATTCGGGTTGGGCCTCCGGTTAGTAGGTTAGTCCCAAAAATGATATAGAAGTGTAAAGTAAAGCCCATAAACATCCAAAATGGGTAATATAATAGCATGGAACAATAAAAAATTATAGATACGTTGGAGACGTATCAGGGGCTACTATCTATACACAGGTGCAATTTGTACTTACAACATAATTGAAATTACACTACGTACCTCAAAGCCTCTTAGTAGGCTAGAAAAGATCTTCATTCAATCTGCTTCTCGCGGACCAAACTCTTTCCAACACCGTACCCATCAAGGTATGATGTTCCTCTAAGACAGAGGCATGTTGCAAAATGTCCATCAATGTATCCGGCGTCCCTTGGACATTCGATAGTCCGGGACTTTTGTTGTTCCCTGTATAGGCCGCACACCCTGGACCCTAGGTGGCCGAAGTATTACCTTTGGCCCTAGTCCTCACTGTCCCTTGCGCCACTCGCAGATCAGGAAGGATCCTCCGGGACGACACCTTGGCGTCATCTGCCTTATCAGGCAGGGAGATCTGTGGAGGCATCTCGCTCTCCATCATCTCCGGAAGTAGATCCCCTGAAGAGGAGGACTGTTGAGGAGGGCTGTGTGCCGGACTGCAAACATGAGTTTAAAATATTACCCTTATAGCCAGGAAAGAACTGGACATGTTTAAAACACCCAGATTCACTTATGATGCGGCTGAGGGCCTATCTTTACGGGGTGATTGCGTGTCAACATCACCCCCTGACTGGGATACCTTCCCCCGCTTAGAAGCTTCTCTTTCCGAGTCTTCGGAGGCGGCCCTTTTCTTCCCATGGGGAGAAGGGATGTCAATTCACCCTTCCCTTCCACCTTTGGAAGCGGGAGTTCTAATCTCCCAGAACAAATTGCCTGGTGAGCCCCCAGAGTGGAAGCTACCTTGGGCCTCTTCGTCCTCCTCTTTATCTTCCCCCGCCGGCACTTGATATGGTGCCGGAGCCAGCATCCTTGTTAATAACGGATCTGCAGTATCTTCAGGAAGTGGAGTCGAACACCTGATTCTCTCCGCCTTCTTTAGCCAGCCCTGGCCGGATAGAGTTTTATCAGCACATTGTCATGGATAATTTGACTAAATCATGTTTGGGGGTCGAGTACTTACCGGAGTATCCAGATGGTTGCAGTCAAGGCCGATGTATTTTGTAGTATCCGGCAATGTTTTCGTGCGTCGAAGAACAATTTCCACATCTCTCTGAGCATCGTGCCAGAAAGGTGCTGAAGGGTCTGTGGACCTTCCAGATTAAACTCCCACATGCGGAGAGGGCGTCGCTGGCAGGGTAGGATCCGGCCGACCAACATTACTTGGATTACATCAATGAGACTGGTGTCCTTCTTAATAAGGCTCTGAATGCGGCTTTTCAGCATCCGCACTTCATCAGTAGATCCCCAGCCTGGCCCCTTGTTAATGCACGATGTGAGCTGTGGCGGAGGGCTGGGCCAAAACGCCGGTGTGGCTACCCGCTTTTTACCACGGGGTTCGGTGATGTAAAACCACTCCCATTCACAATACAGGGGCACACCCAAATACAGGGGCGCCGCACACCCGCTATGTTTTACCGATGAGGTGTTGGATCATGAATTTCCAGCAGGGTTCAAACCCATAAACATAGAGGCTTATGACGGCACAACAGACCCAGGAGTCTAGATAGAAGATTACATACTACACATACACATGGCTAGAGGAGATGATCTCCACGCCATAAAATACCTACCCCTCAAGCTCAAAGGGCCAGCTCGGCATTGGCTCAAAAGCCTCCCAGAAAATACTGTCGGAAGTTGGGAAGAGCTTGAGGACGTGTTTAGAGCAAATTTTCAAGGGACTTATGTCCGCCCTCCGGATGCAGACGATCTGAGTCATATAACCCAACAGCCCGGAGAGTCAGCGCGCAAATTCTGGAACAGGTTCCTTACCAAAAAGAACCAAATAGTCGACTGTCCGGACGCGGAAGCCTTAGCAGCTTTTAAACACAACATCCGAGACGAATGGCTCGCCAGACACCTCGGCCAAGAGAAGCCAAGAACAATGGCCGCGCTAACAAGCCTCATGATGCGCTTTTGCGCAGGAGAAGACAACTGGCTAGCAAGATGCAGCACCAGCGACCCGAGTACATCCGAGATCAGAGATGGAAACGGAAAATCACGGTGCAGGAAAGATCAGCGCCGGAATAAAGAAAAAAGCCCAAAGGGCACGGCGGTCAATGCCGGATTCAAAAGCTCGCGGCCAAACAATAAAACACTGCCTCTTAAGGACAACAGCGACGAGCTATCATATTTAAACAAAATTTTAGATCGGATATGTCAAATCCACAGTACCTCCGGAAGGCCTGCAAACCATACCAACCGAAATTGTTGGGTTTTTAAACAGTCCGGCAGACTCAACGCCGGACACAAGGGGCTCGATGCGCCAAGCGAGGACGATGACGAACCCCACCAGCAGAGCACCGGAAGTCAAAAGACTTTCCCACAAGAAGTCAAAATGGTAAACTCACTTCATGTGATAGTACGGAAAACCAACACGGCACTCGCTAAGACAAGTGTCGCACGGTCCACCCCAGCAGAACACCGAGATTGGATGTCAAAACCAATCACTTTTGACCATCTGGATTAGTCCAGAAGTATCCGGAACGCAGGATAGACTGCCCTGATATTGGATCCCATAATAGACGGACTGCAATTCACGCAGGTTTTGATGGACGGTGGCAGTGACTTAAACCTGCTATATCCGGACACAATCCGCAAGTTGGGATAGACCCTACTACAATTCGGCATAGCCGCACTTCCTTCAAAGGAGTGGCGCCAGGCCCTTACGCCAGGTGCACAGTTTCATTATTACTAGAAGTTGTGTTCGGGTCACCTGACAACTTCCGACGAGAAAAGCTAACCTTTCATGTCGCCCCATTTAAAAGTAGCTATCAAGCATCACTGGGACGGGAAGCTTTCGTCCGCTTCAATGCAATACCACATTACGCATCTCTTACGCTTAAAATTCCCGGTCCACGTGGCATCATTTCATTAAAAGGTCGCCTGAGACCCCGGACACGGCTGGACGAGTCCGGAATAAATAAGCTAGCGGCTACCTAGCCACACACCCCTTCACAAGGGTTTGTACATATAAGCCATGATGAGCTAGCATAGGCTCAGCTTTATTAATCTATATTTCAATTTTTTATGCACTTTCTCGCACGATTTCTTTTCAAACTAAGTTCCTCTCTTTTTACAGATGAAGAGCGTGCACACCCGTCTAGGATACGGCACAACGGAGACACAGGCGCAGACGTGTAATAGGGACCCGTTGCAAGGACTCTTTTCAGACTAAGACCCTACGTAAACCTTTCTTACTGTCTCTTGTTGCTATAATCCCCTAGTTTCTCATTATAACCAGAGTGGAGACTGGCGTTTTGGCATCGGCCACACGAGAAGAACTTGCCCGTACCTGGACACAAGGGGCTTAGGGCATTGTTTTGCCCGCTATTGTAAAGACCGAACACCTTCGGGAGTGTTCGGCGTCTCGAGTTAGGCCTTATATGCATCAGCTCCGAATCATGTCTTTGGTCAAATGTTGGGTTTGCCCGGCTCCTGTGTTTTGCTGCCTTACGTTCCGTATCATCGGCTAATGCGGCACCAGGAGAACTACTGTGATTGTGCCCCAATTCGGCTGGGCGAGCACCTCAGTAGAGAAAGCCAAAAACTGACTGTCATGATACAGCGAGAGACTGGTCAACCACTCGATCGACCATGGGAATGTTTAGAATTCCTCCGCTTTGACAAAGGGCCGTTTCCCGGTCAGGCACATACGCGCCCCAAATTCGGAGAGCGCGGTGCCCCCAGGGGCTATGTCGTAGCCCCACCCTCGAACTCCATGGCTAAGTGAAAGTGATAAAGCATTATAGTCCGGTTGCCTCATTTGCTACGCTACCACCTCCTTTACAGGACCGAGACATCGGATTATGTGTGAAAACGCGCTATTTTTTGCGAACACCCCCGCACCTTGTGCGTGGGGGCTGAAGCCGACGACTGCAATCTTTCAGGTTATACACACGTATACATGAACAGCCGCATAGGAGATATTCTATTACTTGAACGCACAAGTATAAAAGGCACTTACATCATAAATATTGTTTTACATCATAAAAACGTTCACTCGAACGTAACATTTTTTGAGCACTGCGACTCTATTACACGAGCACCACGCAGCACTTCACCAAAATAGTGCTCGGCGGGTAACCGGTTATCGTCCGAACCCGGGGTCGCAACAGCGGTGGCATCCATCTCTGTCCAATGTGTCTTCACACGGGCGAGTGCCATCCGCGCACCCTCTATGCAGGCCGACCGCTTCATTGCCTTCATATGCGGCACCGCCCCAAGAAATTGCTGCAATAAGCCAAAGTAACTCTTCGGCTCGGGCCTATCCGGTCAGACATGGGTCACTATATCCGTCATAGCAAGCCCGGACAACCTATTTAGCTCAGCCCACTCGGCCAAATGGTCGGTCAGCGGAAGTGAACGCTCCGGACTATGGAATTGAGACCAAAACAGCTCTTCCGTCTTGTGATCCTTCTAGCTTTGAAAATGCACAACGGCATCCGCAGTTGGCCATCTCTTCCCTGCTCTGGCAGTGTGCGGCCCTTTCGGCCACTAACTCCTCGGCCGCCCTCGAGGCTGCCGCATTACTCCTTCTGGCCTGCTCCTTGGCTTGAGCAAGTTCGGCCCGAAGGCTCTCCACAGCAGCGGCACTATCTGCATTTCACGCACATGTTGTAAGGAGCTGGCTACGGCCCCCTTACCAAGTGACCGCACAGAAACACTTACCTTGCGACTCATCAAGTCGCCTGTTGACCAGCGTGATGTCCGCATCCGCAACAACGAGTTGCCGCTTTAGTTCAGCAACTCCATCAGTCCGGCTGGCCCCCGGACGACCCGCCACCTGCATCGGCACGGCGGAAATTTAAACCTGCGATTTTGATCCTCGGCACGCTGTCGATTTCGACAACCTACCGAGTCTCAGGGGCTACTATCTATACAGAGCGCATTCTATATGCAAAACTGTTAAAAGGTGTGTCATTTTTACGTACCTCAAACCCCGCCAGCAAACTCCTGACGGCATTATGCAACCCGCCTTCGGCGGACGAAATCCTTTCAATCACCATGCTCATCAATGCGTGGTGATCTTCTGAGATAGACGCCTTCTCAAGCAGATCCTTCAGCCATACACCAGTTGGCGCCGAACTATCCGGCTTTGCCAAACCAGGGGGCTCCCTCCGTGACGACACTTCAGGCTCGTCCGCCCTATCTGACGGCACCCCGGACGGAGGCGTCTCGCTCTCCATCATCTCCGGACGAAGGTCCCCCGAAGACGAGCTCATTTGCGAAGGACGGAGATCCGAACTACAAGGTAAAAACTTTAGTTATCCTCAGAAGCACAAATAGGGATGTCCCTTATTATAAAACTCCTTTCTTTCTACTTACGGCTTGTTGGAGGGCTGATTCTCAAAGGGAGATTGTGCGGCCGGGGCCTCCCCGGACGCAGGGCCCTCTGGCGAAGATTTCTTCCCCCATTTAGGGGCTTTTGCCCCCGGGTCCTCGGAGGCAGTCCTCTTCTCCCCTTGGAGGGAGGGATTCTCGATCCCCCCTCTTTCAAGAGCCTCCTTAGGCGAGGCAGTAGCTTTCCTGCTTTCCCCTTCGCCTTCCTCTGGAGGCGCAACCTCAAGCATCCGGACCAGCACGGAATCTGGCGCGGTCTCGGGGAGGGGGGCCGGACACCATATCAATTTTGCTTCCGCTATCCACTCCTGTTTAGAAGGAAGTTGGTCATAAGGCGAATCATTGAAAGGCAAACAAACGGTATGTCCGGACTTGGAACTACTTACTTGAGTATCCGGGCGATTGCAGCTTAGGCCAGCATCCTCGGTCAATCCGGGACGCGCCTCTTGCAATCCGAAGAATAATTTGTACATCTCCAGGGGTGTCATACCCATGAAGTGTTGAAGAATCCGTGGGCCCTCCGGATTGAACTCCCACAGCCGGAGAGGGCGGCGTTTGCAGGGCGGGAGACGCCTAATCAGCATAACCTGCATTACCACCACCATATCGACCTCCCTCGTTTGGAGATCTCGAATCCGGCCCTGCAGTAGGGGCACGTCCTTTGACGGCCCCCAGTTGAGCCCTTGGTTGACCCACGACATCAACCGTCGTGGAGGTCCCGGGCGGAATAAGGGCGGCGGCTTTTGTCTGCGGCCCCTCGGAACGGTGATATAGAACCACTCTTGCTGCCACGGGCCGAGCTCCTCTTGGAAGGAGCCAGCGGGCCACGGGGCATCGTCCCTCCTACTTATGGCCGCCCCGCCGCACTCCGCTTGACGCCCCCCGATCATCTTCGGCGCCACATTGAAGGTCTTCAGCCACAGGCCGAAGTGAGGGGTGACGCGGAGGAAGGCTTCGCAGACAACAATAAATGCGGAAATATGGAGGATGGACTCCGGAGCCAAATCGTGGAATTCCAACCCATAGTAAAACATGAGCCCTCTCACAAAAGGATCCATCGAGAAGCCTAAACCCCGACGGAGGTGGGATACAAAAACGACATACTTGCCGGGCTCGGGGGTGGGGATGGCCTGCCCTTCGGCAGGCAACCTGTGCGAAATCTCATAAGCCAGGTACTTGGCCTCCCGCAGCTTTAGCACGTCCTCCTCCGCCACCGGCCCTGGAGGTCGAAACCGGACATTGTTGAAGGTCCGAAGTGCTCGAATCTGGAGCTCTAGGTGCTGGAACTTGGAGCAGGGAGAGGATTCGATGGAGGATTGAAGAGAAGAAACGAGCCTTGGTCCCGTTATAAGGAGGGAGAATACCAAGAGCCGTCTCCGTGACCGTTTGGGACTCGCCTTCGATAGAGGGGGCGTGGCGACGGGCGCGGTTGGGTTACCCACGTCCGTATTGATGAGAATCCCGGATTAAGGGGGAACACGATCTCTGCTTCGACAAGACGTGCCAAGGAAACTGCTTCGCTAAATGCGCTGAGGTGGTAGAGTAAAAAACGATTCAAGTAATGGCTTGGTAGTGGCGTGACGTCATGCCGCAAAAAATGTCAGCAGATTGAACTTGTGTATATATTATTCTCTCTACGGTGGAATGTGGAATTTATTTTGCAGAGCTGGACACTATCCTGGTGTTCACAATCTTCTATCATTCGGAGGAGGAACCCGCCTTGCAATGCCAAGCAATATACGCGCCGGACTTATCATCATTGAAGCCTGGTTCAGGGGCTACTGAGGGAGTCCTGGATTAGGGGGTGTCCGGATAGCCGGACTACCATCATCAGCCGAACTATCATCGGCCGGACTATCATCATCGACCGGACTCCAAGACTATGAAGATACAAGATTGAAGACTTCGTCTCGTGTCCGGATGGGACTTTCCTTGGCGTGGAAGGCAAGCTTGGTGATACGGATATGTAGATCTCCTACCATTGTAACCGACTCTATGTAACCCTAGCCCTCTCCGGTGTCTATATAAACTGGATGGCTCTAGTCCGTAGGACAACAAAAACCATTACAATCATACCATAGGCTAGCTTCTAGGGTTTAGCCTCCTTGATCTCATGGTAGATCCACTCTTGTAAACATCTACAATATCAATATCAATCAAGCAGGACGTAGGGTTTTACCTCCATCAAGAGGGCCCGAACCTGGGTAAAACATCGTGTCCCTTGTCTCCTGTTACCATCCGCCTAGACGCACAGTTCGGGACCCCCTACCCGAGATCCGCCGGTTTTGACACCGACATTGGTGCTTTCATTGAGAGTTCCTCTGTGTCGTCACCGATAGGCTTGATGGCCTCTTCAATCGACAACGACGTAGTCCTGGGTGAGACTTTTCTCCCCAGACAGATCTTCATATTCGGCAGCTTCGCACAGCGGGCCAACTCACTTGGCCATCTGGAGCAGATCGAAAGCTATGCCCCTGGCCGTCAGGTCAGGTTTGGAAGCCTAAACTTCACGGCCGATATCCGCGGGGACTTGATCTTCGATGGATCTGAGCCACAGCCGAGCGTGCCGCGCTGTCACGATGGGTACGACCTAACTCTGCCGCCGGACAGCACCTTGGAGGCCGCACATGAATCCGCTCCGACCCATAGTCCGGAGCCGATCGCTCAGATCGAGGACGGATGGCTGGACACCGCCTCGGGAGCTACAACTTCTACGGTGATGGAGCCGAACACTTACCTTGCCCCGCATAAAGCTCATGACTCCGAGGTGCCGGACTCTTTGCCGGACTCCGAACCTCCTGCGCCCCTGCCAGTCAAATCCGATTGGGCGCCCATCACGGAATTCACCGCTGCGGACACCTTTCAGCACTCACCCTTCGGGGATATCTTAAATTCCCTGAAGCATCTCTCACTATCCGGAGAGCCCTGGCCGAACTACGGCCAGGATGGTCGGGACGCAGACAATGAAGAAATTCAGAGCCCACCCACCACCCACTTGGTAGCCACCGTCGACGATCTAACCGACGTGCTAAACTACGACTCCGAAGACATCCATGGTATGGATGACGATGCCGGAGACGATCAAGAACAAGCGCCTACAGGGCACTGGAAGGCCACCTCGTCACATGACATACATATGGTGGACACCCCAAAGGGAAGCGATACCGAGGAACAACGGGACGCGGCAGAGGATAATCCCGCCGATAAACAACCAAAACGGCGACGTAGACGCCGCCCTAAGTCCCGCCTCGATCAAAGCAGCATTCCTAACGACCCAGGGATAGAGCAGGGCAAACCAGCGGACGACGAACATACAACCAAGCAACCATCCGAACAGGACGAACCGGATAATCAACCCCTTCACGGAGCAATCAACAGTCCGGACACACCACCGGAGCATAAGAACCTTCACAAAAGACTCGTCGCCACTGCAAGAAGTTTGAAGAAGGAAAAACGGAAGCTCAAAACAGCGGAACACATACTCAGAATGAAGTGGAGCAAAATACTCAAGACCAGAGACAAATATGGCAATGGCCACCAAACAAAGAGCTACCCGGAGCGCAAGCTGCTGCCAGAATTTGACGAGGAAGCCATAAAGCCCTCACAGTCAAAAAATAAAGAGGCCGCCTGGCCGGATAGACGGCCAGATGACAGGCCAAAAGCGACAAGCGGCGCCGCACACAAGCCGACTTATGATCTTGGGAAAACGGACGGCCCAACTAGGTCCATCTACGGGCCAAAAAGGAGGGCCCCAGGAAGTAACACAACACGACAAGTGTTCAAAGACAGCGGCACACCCAAATACAGGGGCGCCGCACACCCGCTATGTTTTACCGATGAGGTGCTGGATCATGAATTTCCAGCAGGGTTCAAACCCATAAACATAGAGGCATACGACGGCACAACAGACCCATGAGTCTAGATAGAAGATTACATACTACACATACACATGGCTAGAGGAGATGATCTCCACGCCATAAAATACCTACCCCTCAAGCTCAAAGGGCCAGCTCGGCATTGGCTCAAAAGCCTTCCAGAAAATACTGTTGGAAGTTGGGAAGAGCTTGAGGACGTGTTTCGAGCAAATTTTCAAGGGACTTATGTCCGCCCTCCGGATGCAGACGATCTGAGTCATATAACCCAACAGCCCTGAGAGTCAGCGCGCAAATTCTGGAACAGGTTCCTTACCAAAAAGAACCAAATAGTCGACTGTCCGGACGCGGAAGCCTTAGAAGCTTTTAAACACAACGTCCGAGACGAATGGCTCGCCAGACACCTCGGCCAAGAGAAGCCAAGAACAATGGCCGCGCTAACAAGCCTCATGACGCGCTTTTGCGCAGGAGAAGACAGCTGGCTAGCAAGATGCAGCACCAGCGACCCGAGTACATCCGAGATCAGAGATGGAAACGGAAAATCACGGCGCAGGAAAGATCAGCGCCGGAATAAAGAAAAAGCCCAAAGGGCACAGCGGTCAACACCGGATTCAAAAGCTCGCGGCCAAACAATAAAACACTGCCTCTTAAGGACAACAGCGACGAGCTATCAAATTTAAACAAAATTTTATATCGGATATGTCAAATCCACAGTACCTCCGGAAGGCCTGCAAACCATATCAACCGAAATTGTTGGGTTTTTAAACAGTCCGGCAGACTCAACGCCGGACACAAGGGGCTCGATGCGCCAAGCGAGGACGATGACGAACCCCACCAGCAGAGCACCGGAAGTCAAAATACTTTCCCACAAGAAGTCAAAACGGTAAACTCACTTCATGTGATAGTACGGAAAACCAACACCGCACTCGCTAAGACAAGTGTCGCACGGTCCACCCCAGCGGAACACCGAGATTGGATGTCAAAACCAATCACTTTCGACCATCTGGATTAGTCCAGAAGTATCCGGAACGCAGGATAGACTGCCCTGATATTGGATCCCATAATAGACGGACTGCAATTCACGCAGGTTTTGATGGACGGCGGCAGTGACTTAAACCTGCTATATCCGGACACAATCCGCAAGTTGGGATAGACCCTACTAAAATTCGGCATAGCCGCACTTACTTCAAAGGAGTGGCGCCAGGCCCTTACGCCAGGTGCACAGTTTCATTATTACTAGAAGTGTGTTCGGGTCACCTGACAACTTCCGATGAGAAAAGCTAACCTTTCATGTCACCCCATTTAAAAGTAGCTATCAAGCTTCACTGGGACGGGAAGCTTTCGTCCGCTTCAATGCAATACCATATTACGCGTCTCTTACGCTTAAAATGTCCGGTCCACGTGGCATCATTTCATTAAAAGGTCGCCTGAGACCCCGGACATGGCTGGACGAGTCCGGAATAAATAAGCTAGGGGCTACCTAGCCACACACCCCTTCACAAGGGTTTGTACATATAAGCCATGATGAGCTAGCATAGGCTCAGCTTTATTAATCTATATTTCAATTTTGTATGCACTTTCTCGCACGATTTCTTTTCAAACTAACTTCCTCTCTTTTTACAGATGAACAACGTGCACACCCGTCCAGGATACGGCACAACGGAGACACAGGCACAGACGTGCAGTAGGGACCCGTTGCAAGGACTCTTTTCAGACTAAGACCCTACGTAAACCTTTCTTACTGTCTCTTGTTGCTATAATCCCCTGGTTTCTCATTATAACCAGAGTGGAGACTGGCGTTTTGGCATCGGCCGCGCCAGAAGAACTTGCCCGTACCTGGATACAAGGGGCTTAGGGCATTGTTTTGCCCGCTATTGTAAAGACCGAACACCTTTGGGAGTGTTCGGCGTCTCGAGTTAGGCCTTATATGCATCAGCTCCGAATCATGTCTTTGGTCAAATGTTGGGTTTGCCCGGCTCCTGTGTTTTGCTGCCTTACGTTCCGTATCATCGGCTAACGCGGCACTAGGAGAACTACTGCGATTGTGCCCCAGTTCGGCTGGGCGAGCACCTCAGTAGAGAAAGCCGAAAACTGACTGTCATGATACAGTGAGAGACTGGTCAACCACTCGATCGACCATGGGAATGTTTAGAATTCCTCCGCTTTGACGAAGGGCCGTTTCCCGGTCAGGCACACACGCGCCCCAAATTCGGAGAGCGCGGTGTCCCTAGGGGCTATGTCGTAGCCCCACCCTCGAACTCCATGGCTAAGTGAAAGTGATAAAGCATTATAGTCTGGTTGCCTCGTTTGCTACGCTACCACCTCCTTTATAGGACCGAGACGTCGGATTAAGTGTGAAAACGCGCTATTTTTTGCGAACACCCCCGCACCTTGTGCGTGGGGGCTAAAGCCAACGACTGCCATCTTTCAGGTTATACACATGTATACATGAACGGCCGCATAGGAGATATTCTATTACTTGAACGCACAAGTATAAAAGGCGCTTACATCATAAATATTGTTTTACATCATAAAAACGTTCACTCGAACGTAACATTTTTTGAGCACTGCGACTCTATTACACGAGCACCACGCAGCACTTTGCCAAAATAGTGCTCGGCGGGTAACCGGTTATCATCCGAACCCGGGGTCACAACAGCGGTGGCATCCATCTTTGTCCAATGTGTCTTCACACGGGCGAGTGCCATCCGCGCACCCTCTATGCAGGCCGACCGCTTCATTGCCTTCATATGCGGCACCACCCCAAGAAATTGCTGCAATAAGCCAAAGTAACTCTTCCGCTCGGGCCTATCTGGCCAGACACGGGTCACTATATCCGTCATAGCAAGCCCGGACAACCTATTTAGCTCAGCCCACTCGGCCAAACGGTCAGTCAGCGGAAGTGAACGCTCCAGACTATGGAATTGAGACCAAAACAGCTCTTCCGTCTTGTGATCCTTCTGGCTTTGAAAATGCACAACGGCATCCGCCGCACTCGCTGCTAAGTCCATATAAGGGTCCTCTGGACCCCACAGTTGGCCCAGCTGAGCATACTTTGGATCCGTAAACCTTCGGCGCAGCAGAAAAGGCTTGCCAGCTACAATATCTCCGGCCTGGCGCGGCTCTTCCTTTATAGCCCGCATTGCAGAGCGGGCATCCTTGGTTTCGGCGGTGGCCTTCTCCAGGTCTTCTTGCCCCGCTAGGCGCTCCTTCCCAAGAGCCTCATTGCGGTCGGTAGCATCTTTTAACTTCACGGCCATTTCGGCCATCTCTTCCCTGCTCCGGCAGTGTGCGGCCCTTTCGGCCGCTAACTCCTCGGCCGCCCTCGAGGCTGCTGCATTACTCCTTCTGGCCTGCTCCTTGGCTTGAGCAAGTTCGGCCCGAAGGCTCTCCATAGCAGCGGCACTATCTGCATTTCACGCACATGTTGTAAGGAGCTGGCTACGGCCCCCTTACCAAGTGACCGCACAGAAACACTTACCTTGTGACTCATCAAGTCGCCTGTTGACCAGCGTGATGTCCGCATCCGCAACAGCGAGTTGCCGCTTTAGTTCAGCAACTCCATCAGTCCGGCTGGCCCCCGGACGACCCGCCACCTGCATCGGCACGGCGGAAATTTAAACCTGCGATTTTGATCCTCGGCACGCTGTCGATTTCGACAACCTACCGAGTCTCAGGGGCTACTATCTATACAGGGCGCATTCTATATGCAAAACTGTTAAAAGGTGTGTCATTTTTACGTACCTCAAACCCCGCCAGCAAACTCCTGACGGCATTATGCAACCCGCCTTCGGCGGACGAAATCCTTTCAATCACCATGCTCATCAATGTGTGGTGATCTTCTGAGATAGACGCCTTCTCAAGCATATCCTTCAGCCGTACACCAGTTGGCGCCGAACTATCTGGCTTTGCCAAACCAGGGGGCTCCCTCCGTGACGACACTTCAGGCTCGTCCGCCCTATCTGACGGTGCCCCGGACGGAGGCGTCTCGCTCTCCATCATCTCCGGACGAAGGTCCCCCGAAGATGAGCTCATTTGCGAAGGACGGAGATCCGAACTACAAGGTAAAAACTTTAGTTATCCTCAGAAGCACAAATAGGGATGTCCCTTATTATAAAACTCCTTTCTTTCTACTTACGGCTCATTGGAGGGCTAATTCTCAAAGGGAGATTGTGTGGCCGGGGCCTCCCCGGACGCAGGGCCCTCTGGCGAAGATTTCTTCCCCCGTTTAGGGGCTTTTGCCCCCGGGTCCTTGGAGGCAGTCCTCTTCTCCCATTGGAGGGAGGGATTCTCGATCCCCCCTCTTTCAAGAGCCTCCTTAGGCGAGGCAGTAGCTTTCCTGCTTTCCCCTTCGCCTTCCTCTGGAGGCGCAACCTCAAGTATCCGGACCAGCACGGAATCCGGCGCGGTCTCGGGGAGGGGGGCCGGACACCATATCAATTTTGCTTCCGCTATCCACTCCTATTTAGAAGGAAGTTGGTCATAAGGCGAATCATTGAAAGGCAAACAAACGGTATGTCCGGACTTGGAACTACTTACTTGAGTATCCGGGCGATTGCAGCTTAGGCCAGCATCCTCGGTCAATTCCGGACGCGCCTCTTGCAATCCGAAGAACAATTTGTACATCTCCAGGGGTGTCATACCCATGAAGTGTTGAAGAATCCGTGGGCCCTCCGGATTGAACTCCCACAGCCGGAGAGGGCGGCGTTTGCAGGGCGGGAGACGCCTAATCAGCATAACCTGCATTACCACCACCATATCGACCTCCCTCGTTTGGAGATCTCGAATCCGGCCCTGCAGTAGGGGCACGTCCTTTGACGGCCCCCAGTTGAGCCCTTGGTTGACCCACGACATCAACCGTCGTGGAGGTCCCGGGCGGAATAAGGGCGGCAGCTTTTGTCTGCGGCCCCTCAGAACGGTGATATAGAACTACTCTTGCTGCCACGGGCCGAGCTCCTCTTGGAAGGAGCCAGCGGGCCACGGGGCATCGGCCCTCCTACTTATGGCCGCCCCGCCGCACTCCGCTTGACGCCCCCCGATCATCTTCGGCGCCACATTGAAGGTCTTCAGCCACAGGCCGAAGTGAGGGGTGACGCGAAGGAAGGCTTCGCAGACAACAATAAATGCGGAAATATGGAGGATGGACTCCGGAGCCAAATCGTGGAATTCCAACCCATAGTAAAACATGAGCCCTCTCACAAAAGGATCCATCGGGAAGCCTAAACCCCGACGGAGGTGGGATACAAAAACGACATACTTGCCGGGCTCGGGGGTGGGGATGGCCTGCCCTTCGGCAGGCAACCTGTGCGAAATATCATAAGCCAGGTATTGGCCTCCCGCAGCTTTAGCACGTCCTCCTCCGCCACCGGCCCTGGAGGTCGAAACCGGACATTGTTGAAGGTCCGAAGTGCTCGAATCTGGAGCTCTAGGTGCTGGAACTTGGAGCAGGGAGAGGATTCGATGGAGGATTGAAGAGAAGAAACGAGCCTTGGTCCCGTTATAAGGAGGGAGAATACCAAGAGCCGTCTCCGTGACCGTTTGGGACTCGCCTTCGATAGAGGGGGCGTGGCGACGGGCGCGGTTGGGTTACCCACATCCATATTGATGAGAATCCCGGATTAAGGGGGAACACGATCTCTGCTTCGACAAGACGTGCCAAGGAAACCGCTTCGCTAAATGCGCTGAGGTGGTAGAGTAAAAAACGATTCAAGTAATGGCTTGGTAGTGGCGTGACGTCATGCTGCAAAAAATGTCAGCAGATTGAACTTGTGTATATATTATTCTCTCTATGGTGGAATGTGGAATTTATTTTGCAGAGCTGGACACTATCCTGGTGTTCACAATCTTCTATCATTCGGAGGAGGAACCCGCCTTGCAATGCCAAGCAATATACGCGCCGGACTTATCGTCATTGAAGCCTGGTTCAGGGGCTACTGAGGGAGTCCTCGATTAGGGGGTGTCTGGATAGCCGGACTACCATCATCAGCCGAACTATCATCGGCCAGACTATCATCATCGACCGGACTCCAAGACTATGAAGATACAAGATTGAAGACTTCGTCCCGTGTCCGGATGGGACTTTCCTTGGCGTGGAAGGCAAGCTTGGCGATACGGATATGTAGATCTCCTACCATTCTAACCGACTCTATGTAACCCTAGCCCTCTCCGGTGTCTATATAAACCGGATGGCTCTAGTCCGTAGGACAACAACAACCATTACAATCATACCATAGGCTAGCTTCTAGGGTTTAGCCTCCTTGATCTCGTGGTAGATCCACTCTTGTAAACATCTACAATATCAATATCAATCAAGCAGGACGTAGGGTTTTACCTCCATCAAGAGGGCCCGAACCTGGGTAAAACATCGTGTCACTTGTCTCCTGTTACCATCCGCCTAGACGCACAGTTCGGGACCCCCTACCCGAGATCCGCCGGTTTTGACACCGACATTGGTGCTTTCATTGAGAGTTCCTCTGTGTCGTCACCGATAGGCTTGTTGGCCTCCTCAATCGACAACGACGTAGTCCTGGGTGAGACTTTTCTCCCCGGATAGATCATCGTATTCGGCGGCTTCACACTGCGGGCCAACTCACTTGGCCATCTGGAGCAGATCGAAAGCTACGCCCCTGGCCATCAGGTCAGGTTTGGAAGCCTAAACTTCACGGTCGATATCCGCGGGGACTTGATCTTCGATGGATCTGAGCCACAGTCGAGCGTGCCGCGCTGTCACGATGGGTACGACCTAACTCTGCCGCCGGACAGCACCTTGGAGGCCGCACATGAATCCTCTCCGACCCATAGTCCGGAGCCGATCGCTCAGATCGAGGACGGACGGCTGGACACCGCCTCGGGAGCTGCAACTTCTACGGCGATGGAGCCGAACACTTACCTTGTCCCGCATAAAGCTCATGACTCCGAGGTGCCGGACTCTTTGCCGGACTCCGAACCTCCTGCGCCCCTGCCAGTCAAATCTGATTGGGCACCCATCATGGAATTCACCGCTGCGGACACCTTTCAGCACTCACCCTTCGGGGATATCTTAAATTCGCTGAAGCATCTCTCACTATCCGGAGAGCCCTGGCCGAACTACGGCCAGGATGGTAGGGACACGGACAATGACGAAATTCAGAGCCCACCCACCACCCACTTCGTAGCCACCATCGACGATCTAACCGATGTGCTAAACTACGACTCCGAAGACATCCATGGTATGGACGACGATGCCGGAGACGATCAAGAACAAGCGCCTACAGGGCACTGGAAGGCCACCTCGTCACATGACATGCATATGGTGGACACCCCAAAGGGAAGCGATACCGAGGAACAACGGGACGCAGCAGAGGATAATCCCGCCAATAAACAACCAAAACGGCGACGTAGACGCCGCCCTAAGTCCCGCCTCGATAAAAGCAGCATTCCTAACGACCCAGCGATAGAGCAGGGCAAACCAGCGGACGATGAACATACAACCAAGCAACCATCCGAACAGGACGAACCGGATAATCAACCCCTTCACGGAGCAATCAACAGTCCGGACACACCACCGGAGCATAAGAACCTTCACAAAAGACTCGTCGCCACTGCAAGCAGTTTGAAGAAGGAAAAACGGAAGCTCAAAACAGCGGAAGACATACTCAGAATGAAGTGGAGCAAAATACTCAAGACCGCAGACAAATATGGCAATGGCCATCAAACAAAGAGCTACCCGAAGCGCAAGTTGCTGCCAGAATTTGACGAGAAAGCCATAGAGCCCTCATAGTCAAAAAATAAAGAGGCCGCCTGGCCGGATAGACGGCCAGATGACAGGCCAAAAGCGACAAGCGGCGCCGCACACAAGCCGACTTATGATCTTGGAAAAATGGACGGCCCAACTAGGTCCATCTACGGGCCAAAAAGGAGGGCCCCAGGAAGTAACACAACACGACAAGTGTTCGAAGACAGCGGCACACCCAAATACAGGGGCGCCGCACACCCGCTATGTTTTACCGATGAGGTGCTGGATCATGAATTTCCAGCAGGGTTCAAACCCATAAACATAGAGGCATACGACGGCACAACAGACCCAGGAGTCTGGATAGAAGATTACATACTACACATACACATGGCTAGAGGAGATGATCTCCACGCCATAAAATTCCTACCCCTCAAGCTCAAAGGGCCAGCTCGGCATTGGCTCAAAAGCCTCCCAGAAAATACTGTTGGAAGTTGGGAAGAGCTTGAGGACGCGTTTAGAGCAAATTTTCAAGGGACTTATGTCCGCCCTCCGGATGCAGACGATCTGAGTCATATAACCCAACAGCCCGGAGAGTCAGCACGCAAATTCTGGAACAGGTTCCTTACCAAAAAGAACCTAATAGTCAACTGTCCGGACGCGGAAGCCTTAGCAGCTTTTAAACACAACGTCCGAGACGAATGGCTCGCCAGACACCTCGGCCAAGAGAAGCCAAGAACAATGGCCGCGCTAACAAGCCTCATGACGCGCTTTTGCGCAGGAGAAGACAGCTGGCTAGCAAGATGCAGCACCAGCGACCCGAGTACATCCGAGATCTGAGATGGAAACGGAAAATCACGGCGCAAGAAAGATCAGCGCCGGAATAAAGAAAAAAGCCCAAAGGGCACGGCGGTCAACGCCGGATTCAAAAGCTCGCGGCCAAACAATAAAACACTGCCTCTTAAGGACAACAGCGACGAGCTATCAAATTTAAACAAAATTTTAGATCGGATATGTCAAATCCACAGTACCTCCGGAAGGCCTGCAAACCATACCAACCGAAATTGTTGGGTTTTTAAACAGTCTGGCAGACTCAACGCCGGACACAAGGGGCTCGATGCGCCAAGCGAGGACGATGACGAACCCCACCAGCAGAGCACCGGAAGTCAAAAGACTTTCCCACAAGAAGTCAAAACGGTAAACTCACTTCATGTGATAGTACGGAAAACCAACACCGCACTCGCTAAGACAAGTGTCGCACGGTCCACCCCAGCGGAACACCGAGATTGGATGTCAAAACCAATCACTTTCGACCATCTGGATTAGTCCAGAAGTATCCGGAACGCAGGATAGACTGCCCTGATATTGGATCCCATAATAGACGGACTGCAATTCACGCAGGTTTTGATGGATGGCGGCAGTGACTTAAACCTGCTATATCCGGACACAATCCGCAAGTTGGGATAGACCCTACTACAATTCGGCATAGCCGCACTTCCTTCAAAGGAGTGGCGCCAGGTCCTTACGCCAGGTGCACAGTTTCATTATTACTAGAAGTTGTGTTCGGGTCACCTGACAACTTCCGACGAGAAAAGCTAACCTTTCATGTCGCCCCATTTAAAAGTAGCTATCAAGCATCACTGGGACGGGAAGCTTTCGTCCGCTTCAATGCAATACCACATTACGCGTCTCTTACGCTTAAAATGCCCGGTCCACGTGGCATCATTTCATTAAAAGGTCGCCTGAGACCCCGGACACGGCTGGACGAGTCCGGAATAAATAAGCTAGGGGCTACCTAGCCACACACCCCTTCACAAGGGTTTGTACATATAAGCCATATGAGCTAGCATAGGCTCAGCTTTATTAATCTATATTTCAATTTTTTATGAACTTTCTCGCACGATTTCTTTTCAAACTAAGTTCCTCTCTTTTTACAGATGAACAGCGTGCACACCCGTCCAGGATACGGCACAACGGAGACACAGGCGCAGACGTGCAGTAGGGACCCGTTGCAAGGACTCTTTTCAGACTAAGACCCTACGTAAACCTTTCTTACTGTCTCTTGTTGCTATAATCCCCTGGTTTCTCATTATAACCAGAGTGGAGACTGGCGTTTTGGCATCGGCCGCGCCAGAAGAACTTGCCCGTACCTGGACACAAGGGGCGTAGGGCATTGTTTTGCCCGCTATTGTAAAGACCGAACACCTTAGGGGGTGTTCGGCGTCTCGAGTTAGGCCTTATATGCATCAGCTCCGAATCATGTCTTTGGTCAAATGTTGGGTTTGCCCGGCTCCTGTGTTTTGCTGCCTTACGTTCCGTATCATCGGCTAACGCGGCACCAGGAGAACTACTGCGATTGTGCCCCAATTCGGCTGGGCGAGCACCTCAGTAGAGAAAGCGGAAAACTGACTGTCATGATACAGCGAGAGACTGGTCAACCACTCGATCGACCATGGGAATGTTTAGAATTCCTCCGCTTTGATGAAGGGCCGTTTCTCGGTCAGGCACATACGCGCCCCAAATTCGGAGAGCGCGGTGCCCCCAGGGGCTATGTCGTAGCCCCACCCTCGAACTCCATGGCTAAGTGAAAGTGATAAAGCATTATAGTCCGGTTGCCTCGTTTGCTACGCTACCACCTCCTTTACAGGACCGAGACGTCGGATTAAGTGTGAAAATGCGCTATTTTTTGCGAACACCCCCGCACCTTGTGCGTGGGGGCTGAAGCCGACGACTGCCATCTTTCAGGTTATACACACGTATACATGAACGGCCGCATAGGAGATATTCTATTACTTGAATGCACAAGTATAAAAGGCGCTTACATCATAAATATTGTTTTACATCATAAAAACGTTCACTCGAACATAACATTTTTTGAGCACTGCGACTCTATTACACGAGCACCACGCAGCACTTTGCCAAAATAGTGCTCGGCGGGTAACCGGTTATCGTCCGAACCCGGGGTCGCAACAGCGGTGGCATCCATCTTTGTCCAAGCATCACTGCGATTTTGATCCTCGGAACGCTGTCGATTTCGACAACCTACCGAGTCTCAGGGGCTACTATCTATATAGGGCGCATTCTATACGCAAAACTGTTAAAAGGTGTGTCATTTTTACGTACCTCAAACCCCGCCAGCAAACTCCTGACGGCATTATGCAACCCGCCTTCGGCGGACGAAATCCTTTGAATCACCATGCTCATCAATGCGTGGTGATCTTCTGAGATAGACGCCTTCTCAAGCAGATCCTTCAGCCGTACACCAGTTGGCGCCGAACTATCCGGCTTTGCCAAACCAGGGGGCTCCCTCCGTGACGACACTCCAGGCTCGTCCGCCCTATCTGACGGCGCCCCGGACGGAGGCATCTCGCTCTCCATCATCTCCGGACGAAGGTCCCCCGAAGACGAGCTCATTTGCGAAGGACGGAGATCCGAACTACAAGGTAAAAACTTTAGTTATCCTCAGAAGCACAAATAGGGATGTCCCTTATTATAAAACTCCTTTCTTTCTACTTACGGCTCGTTGTAGGGCTGATTCTCAAAGGGAGATTGTGCGGCCGGGGCCTCCCCGGACACAGGGCCCTCTGGCGAAGATTTCTTCCCCCGTTTAGGGGCTTTTGCCCCCGGGTCCTCGGAGGCAGTCCTCTTCTCCCCTTGGAGGGAGGGTTTCTCGATCCCCCCTCTTTCAAGAGCCTCCTTAGGCGAGGCAGTAGCTTTCCTGCTTTCCCCTTCGCCTTCCTCTGGAGGCGCAACCTCAAGCATCCGGACCAGCACGGAATCTTGTGCGGTCTCGGGGAGGGGGGCCGGATACCATATCAATTTTGCTTCCGCTATCCACTCCTGTTTAGAAGGAAGTTGGTCATAAGGCGAATCATCGAAAGGCAAACAAATGGTATGTCCGGACTTGGAACTACTTACTTGAGTATCCGGGCGATTGCAGCTTAGGCCAGCATCCTCGGTCAATTCCGGACGCGCCTCTTGTGATCCGAAGAATAATTGGTACATCTCCAGGGGTGTCATACCCATGAAGTGTTGAAGAATCTATGGGCCCTCCGGATTGAACTCCCACAGCCGGAGAGGGTGGCATTTGCAGGGCGGGAGATGCCTAATCAGCATAACCTGCATTACCACCACCATATCAACCTCCCTCGTTTGGAGATCTCGAATCCGGCCCTGCAGTAGGGGCACGTCCTTTGACGGCCCCCAGTTGAGCCCTTGGTTGACCCACGACATCAACCGTCGTGGAGGTCCCGGGCGGAATAAGGGCGGCAGCTTTTGTCTGCGGCCCCTCGGAACGGTGATATAGAACCACTCTTGCTGCCACGGGCCGAGCTCCTCTTGGAAGGAGCCAGCGGGCCACGGGGCATCGGCCCTCCTACTTATGGCCGCCCCGCCGCACTCCGCTTGACGCCCCCTGATCATCTTCGGCGCCACATTGAAGGTCTTTAGCCACAGGCCGAAGTGAGGGGTGACGCGGAGGAAGGCTTCGCAGACAACAATAAATGCGGAAATATGGAGGATGGACTCCGGAGCCAAATCGTGGAATTCCAACCCATAGTAAAACATGAGCCCTCTCACAAAAGGATCCATCGGGAAGCCTAAACCCCGACGGAGGTGGGATACAAAAATGACATACTTGCCGGGCTCGGGGGTGGGGATGGCCTGCCCTTCGGCAGGCAACCTGTGCGAAATCTCATAAGCCAGGTACTTGGCCTCCCGCAGCTTTAGCACGTCCTCCTCCGCCACCGGCCCTGGAGGTCGAAACCGGACATCATTGAAGGTCTGAAGCGCTCGAATCTGGAGCTCTAGGTGCTGGAACTTGGAGCAGGGAGAGGATTCGATGGAGGATTGAAGAGAAGAAACGAGCCTTGGTCCCGTTATAAGGAGGGAGAATACCAAGAGCCGTCTCCGTGACCGTTTGGGACTCGCCTTCGATAGAGGGGGCGTGGCGACGGGCGCGGTTGGGTTACCCACGTCCGTATTGATGAGAATCCCGGATTAAGGGGGAACACGATCTCTGCTTTGACAAGACGTGCCAAGGAAACCGCTTCGCTAAATGCGCTGAGGTGGTAGAGTAAAAAATGATTCAAGTAATGGCTTGGTAGTGGCGTGACATCATGCCGCAAAAAACGTCAGCAGATTGAACTTGTGTATATATTATTCTCTCTACGGTGGAATGTGGAATTTATTTTGCAGAGCTGGACACTATCCTCGTGTTCACAATCTTCTATCATTCGAAGGAGGAACCCGCCTTGCAATGCCAAGCAATATACGCGCCGGACTTATCATCATTGAAGCCTGGTTCAGGGGCTACTGAGGGAGTCCTGGATTAGGGGGTGTTCGAATAGCCGGACTACCATCATTAGCCGAACTATCATCGGCCGGACTATCATCATCGACCGGACTCCAAGACTATGAAGATACAAGATTGAAGACTTCGTCCCGTGTCCGGATGGGACTTTCCTTGGCGTGGAAGGCAAGCTTGGCGATACAGATATGTAGATCTCCTACCATTGTAACCGACTCTATGTAACCCTAGCCCTCTCCGGTGTCTATATAAACCGGATGGCTCTAGTCCGTAGAACAACAACAACCATTACAATCATACCATAGGCTAGCTTCTAGGGTTTAGCCTCCTTGATCTCGTGGTAGATCCACTCTTGTAAACATCTACAATATCAATATCAATCAAGCAGGACGTAGGGTTTTACCTCCATCAAGAGGGCCCGAACCTGGGTAAAACATCGTGTCCCTTGTCTCCTGTTACCATCCGCCTAGACGCACAGTTCGGGACCCCCTACCCGAACCGCCGGTTTTGACACCGACAGGTATATCTCCGTATAAAATGGTTTATGGAAAGGCGTGTCATTTACTTCTCGAACTAGAACATAAGGCATATTGGGCTATTAAGGATCTCAACTATGATTTCAAACTTGCCGGTGAGAAGAGGTTATTTGATACTAGCTCACTTGATGAATGGAGAACCCAAGCTTATGAAAATGCCAAGTTGTTTAAGGAAAAAGTTAAAAGGTGGCATGACAAAAGGATACAAAAGCGTGAGTTTAATGTAGGTGATTATGTATTGCTATACAACTCTCGTTTAAGATTTTTTTGCAGGAAAACTTCTCTCCAAATGGGAAGGCCCTTACGTTATCGAGGAGGTCTATCGTTCTGGTAACATAAAAATCAACAACTTCACAGGCACAAATCCGAAGGTGGTAAACGGCCAAAGGATCAAACAATATATCTCAGGTAATCCTATAAATGTTGAAACTGATATTATTGAAACCGTAACCCCGGAGGAGTACATAAAGGACACTTTCCAGAACGTTCCAGACTCCGAAAAGGAATAGGTATGTGGTACGGTAAGTAAACTGACTCCAAAACATTTTTAAGGCAATATTTCTCCATTTTGGAATATTTAGAAAAATAGAAAAATAAGTAGCAGTCCGGGGAGGACACAAGGCCTCCACGAGGGTGGAGGGCGCGCCCTGCCCCCCTAGGCGCGCCCCCTACCTCCTGAGCACCTCGTGTGCCCTCCGGACTCCGTTTCCTTGCACGATACTTATTTTGGTCGGTAAAAATTCATTATATATACTCCCGGAGGTTTTGACTCCCATATCACGCAAATCCCCCCCTATTCTTGTTTCGAGCTATTTTTCTGACAGGTCTAGATCATCATGACGACCCCAAGTGCTTCCAAGGACAAGTTTTTCGAGAAGGTCATCAACGCTTACCTCGCGGAGGTGTTGCGACACCCTCAAACCATCGAGATGCCTGATGGTTTGCTGCACATCCGCGATGTTGAGGGACCAAAGGGAACCGGAAGCGTGGAGTTGAGGCTCGAAGCTATGGAGCAACAAGTTTTCAAGTGCCAGGGGATGGTGGAGCGTGGAATCAACGCTACCCACAAGATGCTTGCGGAGTTCACTAACAACTATGAGCCGGATGCCAAGAAGACCGAGGAAGCCATATATAAGCTACATGAGAAGATCTAGCACCTCCAAGCCCAAATCTATGATCTGCAAAACCAAAACTGTGAGTATGAATATAGATTCAAAAGGATGAGTTTGGCTGCAGATTTGAGGATTTTGGAGACTCGATCATCCTTCTATGATGGTGAGCCTATGCCTTGGAAGATGGACGACAAGCTTGCATCATCAACAACACCTCCACCACCAACAACAAAGAAGGAGACATAATCACATGGATATGGGCACTCCCCTTCGCAACTGCCAAGCTTGGGGGAGGTGCCCTGGTATCGTATCACCATCACAACTCCTATCTTTACCGTTTTTCTTAGTTCGATCTTATTAGTAATATCTTGATTTAGTAGAATAAAGTCATGGCATGGTCTAGTTTTGAATTTTTCTTTGTGATCCTTCTTTGTAATCGAGTCCGTGAGCTATATAATAAAAATTAGTGTTGAGTCAAGGGCTTGAGTATTTTTCCATGATCTTGGGTGATTAGAAGAAAAGGAATAAAAAGAGTCAAGAGTTCATATTGATCTTATTGAAAGTAATGGCTTCACATAGAAAGAGTATGATGATTTAAAGTTGTTGGGAGTTGGCAAATATAGCTTTGGTCATCGTTGCAATTGATAGGAAGTAATAAGGAAAGAGAGCTATCACATATAGATATATTATCATTGACATCTTTTATGATTGGGAGCACTCATTAAAATATTACATACTAAAGAGTTGATGTTGGACAAGGAAGACAACATAATGAGTTATGTTTTCTTACATCTGAGATAAAGTATGTTGTCATGGTTCCTCTACCGTGTTGAGCTTGCCCTTCCCCCTCATGCTAGACAATTCTCAGCACTAAGTAGAAATACTACTTGTGCTTCCAAATACCCTTAAACCAATTCTTGTATCCAATTCTTGTCTGCAATTCATCTCTTGTATCCAATTCTTGTCTCCAAGTCCGGGATTGGTGCTAGTAGGTTGCTAGTAGTGTTGATTACTCCTTGTAGTTGATGCTAGTTGGTTTATTTGGTGGAAGATCATATGTTCAGATCCTTTATGCACAATATTACCCCTCTGATTATGAACATGAATATGCTTTGTGAGTAGTTACGTTTGTTCCTGAGGACAAGGGAGAAGTCTTGCTATTAGTAGTCATGTGAATTTGGTATTCGTTTGATATTTTGATAAGATGTATGTTGTCTAACATCTAGTGGTATTATGTGAACGTCGACTACATAACACTTCACCATTATTTGGGCCTAGAGGAAGGCATTGGGAAGTAATAAGTAGATGATGGGTTGCTAGAGTGACAGAAGCTTAAACCCTAGTTTATGCGTTGCTTCGTAAGGGGCTGATTTGGATCCATATGTTTCATGCTATGGTTAGGTTTACCTTAATACTTTTGTTGTAGTTGTGGATGCTTGCAATAGAGGTTAATCATAAGTGGGATGCTTGTCCAAGTAAGGGTAGTACCCAAGCACCGGTCCACCCACATATCAAATTATCAAAGTACCGAACGCGAATCATATGAGCGTGATGAAAACTAGCTTGACGATATTCCCATGTGTCCTCAGGAGCACTTTTCCTATTATAAGAATTGTCCAGGCTTGTCCTTTGCTACAAAAAGGATTGGGCAACCTTGCTGCACTTTATTTACTTTTGTTACTTGTTTCTCGTTGCAATTTATCCTATCACAAAACTATCTGTTACCACTTATTTCAGTACTTGCAGAGAATACCTTGCTGAAAACCGCTTATCATTTCCTTCTGCTCCTCGTTGGGTTCGACACTCTTACTTATCGAAAGGACTACGATAGATCCCCTATACTTGTGGGTCATCAGGGCATGCCGGGCACCCTCGTGGCCGCCTCCTCTGTTGCTTGACGTCCACTCCAAGTCCCGTGGATTGCGTTTGTTCCAAAAAGATCGCTCCCAAAGGTTTCATCCCGTTTGGACTCTGTTTGATATTCCTTTTCTTTGAAACACTGAAATAGGCAAAAAAAACAGCAATTCTGGTTGGGCCTCCGGTTAGTAGGTTAGTCCCAAAAATGATATAGAGGTGTAAAGTAAAGCTCATAAACATCCAAAATGGGTAATATAATAGCATGGAACAATAAAAAATTATAGATAGTTGGAGACGTATCAGGGGCTACTATCTATACACAGGTGCAATTTGCACTTACAACATAATTGAAATTACACTACATACCTTAAAGCCTCTTAGTAGGCTAGAAAAGGTCTTCATTCAATCTGCTTCTCGTGGACCAAACTCTTTCCAACACCGTATCCATCAAGGTATGATGTTCCTCTGAGACGGAGGCATGTTGCAAAATGTCCATCAATGTATCCGGCGTCCCTTGGACATTCGATAGTCCGGGACTTTTGTTGTTCCCTGTATGGGCCGCACACCCTGGACCCTAGGTGGCCGAAGTATTACCTTTGGCCCCAGTCCTCACTGTCCCTTGCGCCACTCGCAGATCGAGAAGGATCCTCCGGGACGACACCTTGACGTCATCTGCCTTATCAGGCAGGGATATCTGTGGAGGCGTCTCGCTCTCCATCATCTTCGGAAGTAGATCCCCCGAAGAGGAGGACTGTTGAGGAGGGCTGCGTGCCGGACTGCAAACATGAGTTTAAAATATTACCCTTATAGCCAGGAAAGAACGGGACATGTTTAAAACACCCGGATTCACTTACGATGCGGCCGAGGGCCTATCTTTACGGGGTGATTGCGTGTCAACATCACCCCCTGACTGGGATACCTTCCCCTGCTTAGAAGCTTCTCTTTCTGAGTCTTCGGAGGCGGCCCTTTTCTTCCCATGGGGAGAAGGGATGTCAATTCACCCTTCCCTTCCACCTTTGGAAGCGGGAGTTCTAATCTCCCAGGACAAATTGCCTGGTGAGCCCCCAGAGTGGAAGCTACCTTGGGCCTCTTCGTCCTCCTCTTTATCTTCCCCCGCCGGCACTTGATACGGTGCCGGAGCCAGCATCCTTGTTAATAACGGATCCGCGGTATCTTCGGGAAGTGGAGTCGAACACCTGATTCTCTCCGCCTTCTTTAGCCAGCCCTGCCCGGATAAAGTTTTATCAGCACATTGTCATGGATAATTTGACTAAATCATGTTTGGGGGTCGAGTACTTACCGGAGTATCCAGATGGTTGCAGTCAAGGCCGATGTATTTTGTAGTATCCGGCAATGTTTTCGTGCGCCGAAGAACAATTTCCACATCTCTCTGAGCATCGTGCCAGAAAGGTGTTGAAGGGTCCGTGGACCTTCCAGATTAAACTCCCACATGCGGAGAGGGCGTCACTGGCAGGGTAGGATCCGGCGGACCAACATTACTTGGATTCAATCAATGAGACTGGTGTCCTTCTTAATAAGGCTCTGAATGCGGCTTTGCAGCATCCGTACTTCATCAGCAGATCCCTAGTCTGGCCCCTTGTTAATCCACAATGTGAGCTGTGGCGGAGGGCTGGGCCGAAACGCCGGTGTGGCTACCCGCTTTTTACCATGGGGTTCGGTGATGTAAAACCACTCCCGTTGCCATAAGTCATAAGATTCTGTGAAGGATCCCTTTGGCCAAGTGGAGTTGATAAGCTTGCTTATTGAAGTGCCTCCGCACTCCGCTTGTTTCCCGTCGATTACCTTCGGTTTCACGTTAAAGGTCTTAAGCCATAAGCCGAAGTGTGGGGAAATACGGAGGAAGGCCTCGCACGTGGTGATGAACGCTGAGATGTGGAGGAAGGAGTCTGGGGCTAGATTGTGGAAATATAGCCCGTAATAAAACATGACCCCTCGAACGAAGGGATGGAGAGCAAACCCAAGCCCTCGAAGGAAGTGAGAGATGAACACTACCCTCTCATTGGATCTGGGAGTAGGAATAACCTGCCCTTGAGGAGGAAGCCTGTGGTAGATTTCCGCAGTCAAGTATCTTACCTCCCTGAGCTTTGAGATATCTTCCTCTGTGACAGAAGAGGCCATCCATCGGCCTGGAAGGCCAGGTCCGGACATGGCTGGAAGCTCAAAGCAACTAGATTGACCCTTGGGCATTGGAACTTGGGGTGGGGGTGAAGGAAAGAGCTAGCATGGAAGAAAAAGGACAGGCCTTAACCCCTTTATAAAAAGGCGACGAATATCAAGCATCCCCTCTATGGCCTTAAAACATGCCTATTCCCGAGGAATTATGCCAACAGAACGGTTGGGTTACCCACGCCGGTGTTTATGAAAATCCCGTAATAAGGGGACACGATCTCTGCTTTGACAAGACGTGCCAATAAAAACCGCCCCCCGAAACATGGGGTAGCAGGCTAGAAAATGATTCGAAATAATGGCCAGGTAATGACGAAATGTCGTACCGCCAAAATTGTCAGCGAGTCGGACTCGTTAATATTATACTCTCTATGGTGGTTTATAGAACTAGTTTTGCAGAGCCGGACACGATTCTTGTGTTCGAGATCTACTTTGAAGTATTCGAAGAAGGAACCCGCCTTGCAACACCGAAGACAATCTGCGCGCCGGACTCATCGTCATTGAAGCCTGGTTCAGGGGCTACTGAGGGAGTCCTTGACTAAGGGGTCCTCGGACAACCGGACTATATACTTTGGCCGGACTATTGGACTATGAAGATGCAAGATAGAAGACTTCGTCCCGTGTCCGGATGGGACTCTCCTTTGCATGGAAGGCAAGCTTGGCGATTCAGATATGTAGATTACTTTCTTTGTAACCGACTTTTTATAACCCTAGCCCCCCCCCATGTCTATATAAACTGGAGGGTTTAGACTTGTAGGGTTTAGCCACAACCATCATAATCTCATAGGCTAGACTTCTAGGGTTTAGCCATTACGATCTCGTGGTAGATCAACTCTTGTAATACTTGTATTCATCAAGATCAATCAAGCAGGAAGTAGGGTATTACCTCCATAGAGAGGGAACGAACCTAGGTAAACATTGTGTCCCCCGCCTCCTGTTGCCATTAGCCTTAGACGCACAGTTCGGGACCCCCCCCCTACCCGAGATCCGCCGGTTTTGACACCGACGGTCGTTGAGGGAGGTACTAGGCCTCAAATTATTGATGCAGCGATCACAAATTCCCTGCTATGGCGCTCTGTTCGGAAATTGTCGCTTTCTATTAACATGCGCTTATTTGTCCCTGGGGTGGATATTCAGGCGCGGCAGGATGTTGCCTTGTTTAGCAGATGGGTTCTAGATCTAGGAGAGGGGAAGCTGCCTGTTACAAAGCAAGGCGATGATGTCGAGGCTTCTTGGATACAGATACCGGACGACCTCTTGGTTCGTACGACCGGTGACCCAATAGCTGCTATTGTTTCTTCTGTCTATGGTGATTTTTTACTCAACTACCTAAACTCTGGCTACTTGCAAGAGAGAGCCATTTTAGCTCCTACCAATGACCATGCTGAGGATATTAATGACTATATTATTAGATTGGTTCCTACTGATAGCAGGGACTATTTAAGTGCTAATTCTATTGATGACTCTGCAGATTCTCTTAGAGACAAAGAAGTTTATTATCCACTTGAGTACCTGAATGCAACTAAAATTATGAACTTCCCAAACCATATGCTGACTCTTAAGGTTGGTGTTCCAATTATGCTTCTTAGAAACCTTAGCCAGGCAAATGGTATGTGTAACGGTACACGGCTGATCGTAAAAGAATTGGGCGACCGGCTTATCAAGGTTGTTATTATGACTGGCTCCAATGTGGGTGATACCGTTTCTATCCCCAGGATTGAGTTATTGGCGAAGAAAGGAAACGCACCCTTTGTGCTTAGGCGACGCCAGTTTCCTATTCGTTTGTGCTATGCCATGACAATCAATAAGAGCCAGGGACAGACCCTGTCTGCTGTTGGCATATATCTTAAGGGTCATGTTTTTAAGCACGGGCAGCTGTATGTGGCAGTGTCTCATGTTACTTCAAGAGCTTCTTTGAAAATCCTTATATTAGATGCTAATGGCAACTTTGGTTCTGAGACCAAAAACATTGTTTTTCCTGAGGTCTTTCGGGCCACCGGGATGGCCTAGGTTTGTATACGACGCTGGTCTTCATTTTGGTAGTCAGTGGCATGCTTTTGTGAGTTGGACGATATCTTGTTACACGGCATTTGGCGATGGCTGAATAAGTGTGTTTCATGTGGTGGGGTTGATTCTTTGAGTGTTTGCATGTATTGGCGTGGCTTATGTCATACTGGTTTATTTAGTTTAACGGTGGTCGTGTGTTTTGGTGATGACCCTTTTGTTGTAGATGGTGATGGTTGGTCTGCGGTCTCTTATTGTCGGGGACAGGAACTTGACCATCTGTGTGTATGTTTTGCGTTTGTGGCAGCACTGTGGAGACGCTGATGATGGTCCTATCAAACACACTGACATGGTCCTTTCGGATGCCTAGGTACATGATTTCTCCAGCCTCGGCACCTGCATTGGTTGTAATTTTCTTCAGCCTTCTATGCTTGGTAATTGATGCATGTTGTTTCTTGGCAGGGCAACCACATCTATGTTGAGATTGGTGAGAAGCTTGTGCCTAAGTTTATGGGCAAACTGAAGGCAGGATGTGCATATGAAATTTCACAGTTCTCGGTGTTCCTGAACAAATGTTATGTCAAGCATGTCGATGCGATACACATGATCAGGTTCAATAGGTTCACTACGGTCGATCCTAATACTGATCCAGAAGCTCAGTTTCCCTTCTGCACCTACTCGCTCACTAAACTGTCACGCCTCCCTTCACCTCTCGAGACACCTGAATTCTTCACGGGTGTGTTGCCTACACGATCATTGTCTTCCTTTGTTTATTGTGTGTGCCTGTAAGATGTTTTCCTCTTCTCTGGTTGTCTAGATGTGCTCGGCGTTATCACTGGTGTATCTGATGTTGTTCAGTATCATAGCTCGAGCAGGAGCGAGCCTTCCACAAAGCATTGTATCACTATCATGGACCTAGGTATGCCATCTTGCCATGTCAGGTGCTTGCTGTTTGTGTTGTTGTCTCTATTAGCCTGCCATCGCTTTCAGTATATTTTGTTTATATTTTGTGCAATGGGTGCCAGATAACTGTTCTGCTCTCGGGCGAACATGCTACAACCTTTCAGGGAGACTACATTATTGAGCTGGGCTCGACTGAACCAGTGGTTGCACTATTTGTTGGAACTCTCGTGAAGGCCTATGAAGGTAAGAACTCTTGTTAGGTTGACTAGGTGGCTACTCCTTTGCCCATGTCTGTTTATGTGACGTGCTATGTCTTTGGTTGCGGTCTGTAGGTCGAAGGGGTGTGAGGGAAGTGCAGCGTGTCGGTGGTACATAAATGATGACATTTCTGAGATGATAGACTTCCATAAGAGGTACATGCTATCCGTTTATCTCCGCTAATTATGTGTTGTCCTTTGCCTGATTTGGTCATATGCTTCTGTTCTCGATCTTATTGCTAAAGGCTCCAGGGCAAGTTCTCTCCTATAGAAAAGATTGTCTTCCAGGGACAGACAACAACTATGCATTTGCCTTGACCGTATTGATCTACCAAACTGCCGCGTGTATTTTTTTTCTATGAACTTACCATCCCTGAAGGAAAGAAGAGTAATTCTTCCCCGGTCTCAGTCAACAAAAGGTATGAGTTGTTCCAACAAAAGTGATCCAAGATGGCGTAAACAAACGATTCTAGATATGTGATGTGAATTTGTTGGGTCTGTGACCTGCAGTGTTGGTATAAAGAGAGTGCCAGCAAGTGGTCTACCTAAGTCTGTGTTGTGTAAACCCTTGTTTCCCGATGGCTGTGCTCAGGTATTTCCTTTCGTTTGCTTGGTGAAAATTGATACGTCTCCAATGTATCTATAATTTATGAAGCATTCATGCTATTTTATTATCTGTTTTGAATGATTATGGGCTTTATTATACACTTTTATATTACTTTTGGGACTAACCTATTAACCGGAGGCCCAGCCCATATTGTTGTTTTATTGCCTGTTTCAGTATTTCGAAGAAAAGGAATATCAAACAGAGTCCAAACGGAATGAAACCTTCGGCAACGTGATTTTTTGGAAGATTATCATCCTGGAGACTTGGATTTCACGTCAGAAGATACTCGAGGAGCCCAGGAGATAGGGGGCGCGCCCCCCTACTGGGCGCGCCCCCCTGTCTCGTGGACCCCTCGAGCACCCCCCGATCGACTTCTTTCACCGATATAAGCCTACGTACCCTAAAACCATCGAATATCAAGATAGATCGGGAGTTCCGCCGCCGCAAGCCTCTGTAGCCACCAAAAAACCTCTCGGGAGTCCGTTCCGGCACCCTGCCGGAGGGGGAACCCATCACCGGTGGCCATCTTCATCATCCCGGCGCTATCCATGACGAGGAGGGAGTAGTTCACCCTCGGGGCTGAGGGTATGTACCAGTAGCTATGTGTTTGATCTCTCTCTCTCGTGTTCTGTCTCGTGTTCCCTCTATTGCACGATCTTGATGTATCCCGAGCTTTGCTATTATAGTTGGATCTTATGATGTTTCTCCCCCTCTACTCTCTTGTGATGAATTCAGTTTCCCTCTTGAAGTTATCTTATTGGATTGAGTCTTTATTTGAGAACACTTGATGTATGTCTTGCCATGTTTATTTGTAGTGACAATAGGATATCACGTGCCACTTGATGTATGTTTTGGTGACCAACTTGCGGGTTCCGCCCATGAACCTATGCATAGGGGTTGGCACACGTTCTTGACTCTCCGGTAGAAACTTTGGGGCACTCTTTGAAGTACTTTGTGTTGGTTGGATGAATCTAAGATTGTGTGATGCATATCGTATAATCATGCCCACGGATACTAGAGGTGACAATGGAGTATCTAGGTGACATTAGGGTTTTGGTTGATTGTGTCTTAAGGTGTTATTCTAGTACGAACTCTTTAATAGATCGATCCAAAAGAATAACTTTGAGGTGGTTTCGTACCCTACCATAATCTCTACGTTTGTTCTCTTCTATTAGTGGCTTTGGAGTGACTCTTTGTTGCATGTTGAGGGCTTGTTATATGATCTATCTATGTTATTATTGTTGAGAGAACTTGCACTAGTGAAAGTATGAACCCTAGGCCTTGTTTCCTATCATTGCAATACCGTTTACGCTTACTTTTATCACTTGTTACCATGCAGTTTTTATAATTTCAGATTACAAATACCTTTATCTACCATCCATATTGCACTTGTATCTTCATCTCTTCGCCGAACTAGTGCACCTATACAATCTACCATTGTATTGGGTGTGTTGGGGACACAAGAGACTCTTTGTTATTTGGTTGCAGGGTTGTTTGAGAGAGACCATCTTCATCCTACGCCTCCTACGGATTGATAAACCTTAGGTCATCCACTTGAGGGAAATTTGCTACTGTCCTACAAACCTGTGCACTTGCAGGCCCAACAACATCTACAAGAAGAAGGTTGTGTAGTAGACATCAAGCTCTTTTCTGGCGCCATTGCCGGGGAGGTGAGTGCTTGAAGGTATATCTTTATATCTTGCAATCGAATCTTTTTGTTTCTTGTTTTATCACTAGTTTAGTTTATGAAAGAAAACTACCAAAAAGTGGAGTTGAGTTTGTCTCATATGCTTCGTATTTTTAATATCTTTCATGAGTTTGATGGGAAAATTGTGCTCAAGTGCTAGAAGAAGAATGCATTAAAATGCTTGGTACTAAATCTTTGAATGATGAGCATCATTGCAATGTTGTTAGTATAAACTCGTTGAATATCCATAGTATTAATGATGATTGCTCTAGTCATGATGAAAATATCTCTTATGAGCATGTCAACTTTTGTGGAGTGCATGTTTGCATGAACACACCAAATAGAGAAGATATTTATTGCAAGAGGCATAAGCATTTAGAAACTAAGAGGTTGCAAGAAAGGCTAGATAAGAGTGCGGAGAATTTAAGATATCTTTCCCGTTGTGAATTTTGCAATAAACAAGATCATTTACATCTCCAATGCAAATTGTTTCATGATCGGATCGTGTCCAAAAATTGTGATGATTTGGTCTCCCTTTCTCATTACAATGAACTTAGATTGCTTTTGGGTTATGAAGAGTTGAAACGTTTAACTAAGCCTATTCCAGAATTTAATCTTAAGCATTTCCTTGATATTGATCTAGAAAAGATTTATATGTTTTGTGCGGAGAATTGCATTGAAAATCCTTATATTGCCAATTACCTAAAGAAAAGAAAGCAAATAGAAGATGATGAGAATACTAATGAAAGGGAAGAGACTTCCCAATATCCTCCTATTATTTCTTATGATGAACCAGGTAAGGAGGAGGAGCTTTTTATTCAACCAATCTCATCTATAAGGAGCTCAAAGAGGAAGGTTGAACCCACACATAATGTGAAGAAGAAAAAGAAAAGAAGGGGCAACAAAGGTAAAAAGGTACCCCTCCCAAATGATGTTGCTCCTACTACTTATTGTGATGATGATAATTGCTTTACTATTGGTGCTATCCATATTTTTAACGATGAGAGTGATTATGCTTATGATATGGAAGGACCCAAGCTTGGGGAAGCTATGCTTTATGAGTATGAAATATTTGAGAATATATTTGCTGAAATTAATGTTTGTCCAAAGCTTGGGGATGCTACGTTTAATGAAGATGATATTTTTAGCCTCCCAAGTTTTCATATGCAAAGTTGTTATGATGATAGCATGCCTTGTACCTATGATGATTATATTGATGAAAGTGGGTTTGGAAGAGTGTCAACTTTAGGAAGTAGTGATCCCACAATTTTGGAGGATGTTGAATCTTATAATATTTATGAAAGTGGATTTGGAAGAGTGTCAACTTTATTTAATGATGATTCCACTATCTTGGGAGAGGTTTCAATCGATTATGATGAGAACGAAGTTGCTACTTATGATGATTATTGTGATGAAACTTATGCTATAAAAAGTAGTGATGATGATATTTATAAAACTTGTCATGATTATGATTACCCTTTTTCTGAACATTACTCTTTTAATGTGGAAACAATTTTTAGTGTTCAAGTCTCTTATGATACTCTCACTATTCCGAATGAGAAGAATTTTGCTTATGTGGAGAGTAGTAAATTTTCTATGCTTGTAGATCATGAAAAGAATGCTTTAGGTGCTGGTTATATTGTTGAATTCATTCATGATGCTACTCAAAATTATTATGAGGGAGGAACATATGCTTGTAGGAATTACAATAATATCAAGTTTCCTCTCTATGTGTTGAAAATCTTGAAGCTATGCTTGTTTTACCTTCCTATGCTAGCTGATTATTGTTCCCATAAGTTGTTTGCTCACAAAATACCTATGCATAGGAAGTGGGTTAGGCTTAAATGTGCTAGTCATATGCTTCTTGATGCTCCCATTATGTTTCAATTCTTATCTTTTATGTGAGCATCATTGCCATCATCATGCCTAGCTAAAAAGGCATTAAAGAAAAGCGCTTGTTGGGAGACAACCCAATATTTACCCTTACTGTTTTTGTGTGTCCACATGATTATGCTACTGTAGTAATCATGTTTTATAGCATTTGTTTCAATAAAGTGCCAAGTAGAACCTTTGGGAAGACTTGGGTGAAGTCTATATGATCTTGCTAAAAAAACAGAAACTTTTGCGCTCACGAGAATAGCTGCCATTTTTTTACTGGAGAGTGATTTTAGGTTGATTCTTTTTGCAGATGATTAATAGACAAATTCCTCGGGTCCAGCTATTTATTTCATAATTTTTGGGATTCCAGAAGTATACGTTTGATACAGATTACTTCAGACTGTTCTGTTTTTGACAGATCCTGTTTTCATTGTGTTGTTTTCTTATTTTGATGAATCTATGAGTGGTATCGGAGGGTATGAACCATAGAGAACTTGGAATACAGTAGTTTTAACACCAATATGAATTTAGAATGAGTTCATTACAGTACCTAAGTGGTGGTTTTATTTTCTTATACTAACGAAGCTTACGAGTTCTGTTTTGAGTTTTGTGTGGTTGAAGTTTTCAAGTTATGGGTAAAGATTCGATGGACTATGGAATAAGGAGTGGCAAGAGCCTAAGCTTGGGGATGCCCCAGAAGGCATCCCCTCTTTCGTCTTCGTTCATCGGTAACTTTACTTGGAGCTATATTTTTATTCGCCACATGATATGTGTTTTGCTTGGAGCGTCATTTGCTTTTGTTAGTATTCTCTTGATGTTATTTAGATTAATGTTTTGCATCTTTAGTTTCAATAAAAATGTCAAGGATAGCCTTTGCCATGCTTATTTTGCTAGTATACATGTTGCTGTTTGAAAACAGAAAGTTTACCGCTGTTGCAAAAATTCCCTAGAAAAGTTAGAGAATGGTATTATGTTGAATCTTTTTGCATACTGAGCTCTGACAAATCTTCTAAAGCGTAGTATTTTTCTCATAATTTTTGGAGTGAGGGAAGTATTATGAATCTTGCATTCTTTGCAGACTATACTGTTTTGGCAGATTGCTGTTATGGTTGCATTGTTTGCATATGTTCGCTTGTTTAATGATTCTATTTGAGGATAGGAATATTAAATATGCAGAGGCATTTAGTATGCAATGTTGAATAATAATTTTAGTGATTTGTTACAGTAGAAAATGATAAGGTTTTGCATTGGTTTATACTAACCTATCTCACGAGTTCTTGTTGAGTTTGTTGTGAATGAAGCTTTTGATAAAAAGAAACCATGTTATGAGAGGAATTAAGGAGACACAAAAGCTCAAGCTTGGGGATGCCCAAGGCACCCCAAGATAATATTTCAAGAAGTCTCAAGCATCTAAGCTTGGGGATGCCCTGTTAGGCATCCCACCTTTCTTCTTCAACAACTATCGGTTAGTATCGGTTGAGCCTAAGTTTTTTGCTTCTTCACATGAGTTGTTCTATCCTTGCAATGTCATTTTATTTTGTTTTCTTGCTGTTTGAATAATATACCAAGATCTAAAATTCTTTAATGAGAGAGAGTCTTCACATAGTTGCATAATTATTTAGCTACGCATCGATCTTCACTTATATCTTTTTGGAGTAGCTTTTGATTTACTCGTGTGCTTCACGTATATCCTATGAGTAAATTGTTGAATGAGTTGAATGTCATAAATCTGAATTTATATATGTTTCATTTGCTTATCCCATGGGGAGTAATGACTTCACATCTAAGAAGTAGAGGTTGTAAATTTATTGACGATTAGCAAGCATTGTATTAGTCATTTGAACAATTCATGAAAGAAATATTGAAGGAAGAGAGATTTCACATATAAATATATTATCATAGACATCTTTTACAATTGTGAGAACTCATTATGTATGACATGCTAAAGAGTTGATGTTGGACAAGGAAGATAATGTAATGGGTTATGTTTTCTCACATCTCAGTTAAAGTATATTGTCATGGATCATTCAAACATGTTGAGCTTGCCTTTCCCCCTCATGCTAGCCAAAAATTCCTAGCACCAAGTAGAGATACTACTTGTGCTTCCAAATATCCTTAAACCCAGTTTTGCCATGAGAGTCCACCATATCTAGCTATGGATTGAGTAAGATCCTTCAAGTAAGTTGTCATCGGTGCAAGCAATAAAAATTGCTCTCTAAATATGCATGACTTATTAGTGTGGAGAAAATAAGCTTTGTACGAACTTGTTATGGAAGCAATAAAAGCGACGAACTGCATAATAAAGGTCCATATACAAGGGGCAATATAAAGTGACGTTCTTTCGCATTAAGATTTTGTGTATCCAACCCTAAAAGCGCATGACAACCTCTGCTTCACTCTGCGAAGGGACGATCTTTTACTTTATGTCTTTTACTTTATGCAAGAGTCAAGGTGATCTTCACCTTTCCCTTTTCCATTTTATCCTTTGGCAAGCACTTTGTGTTGGGGTGATCCTTATATATATATATCCAATTGGATGTACGTTAGCATGAACTATTATTGTTGACATCGCCCAAAGGTGAATACGTTTGGAGGCAACATTATAAGCCCCAATATTTCTCTGTGTCTGATTAAAACTTCATAACCACAAGTATTGCATGAGTGTTAGCAATTGTAGAAGACTATATGATAGTTGAGTATGTGAAGTTTGCTAAATTAAAGCTCTGACATAGACCCTTCCTGAAAATAGGATGAATTCCAATTGTTTTGATGACTAAGAATGAAATTTGCTAGCTTTCAAGAAAGTTTATGGTCTATGCTTTAACATGTGAATTGCTTGTTACTTGATCATTAAAAGTTTTATAAGATGAACTACTGTTATGACATATAATGATGCTAGTAAAGGTGATTGAAATTATCATTGATCAAACTTGCGCACCTTCTAGCATTCACTGTAACGCCCTCGATGCGGCTATATCTCCCACGTGTCGAAGCACGACTTAGAGGCATAACCGCATTGAAAGCAATGTCGCAAGTGAGGTAATCTTCACACAACCCATGTAATACATAAGGGAAAGAGATACATAGTTGGCTTACAATCGCCACTTCACACAATTACATGAATAAAGCATTACATCATCCAGATACAATCAAGGTCCGACTACGGAACCAAAATAAAAGAAGAACCCCAAATGCGACAAAGGTCCCTGATCGACCCCAACTGGGCTCCACTACTGATCAACTAGAACGAAACAACACAAAGGGCAAGATCTTCATCAAGCTCCTCCTTGAGCTTGGTTGCGTCATCTGCACGGTAACATAGGCACCTGCAAACTGGTTTTGGAAGTATCTGTGAGCCACGGGGACTCAGCAATCTCGCACCCGCGAGATCAAGACTATTTAAGCTTATAGGAAGGATGGAGTAATGAGGTGGAGCTGCAGCAAGCGACTAGCATATATGGTGGCTACAATCGCAAAAGAGAGCGAGAAGAGAGGGCAAAGCACGGTCGATAAAAGTATGATCAAGAAGTGATCCTATAGCAACCTACGTCAAGCATAACTCCAACACCGTGTTCACTTCCCGGACTCCGCCGGAAAGAGACCATCATGGTTACACACGCGGTTGATGTATTTTAATTAAGGTCAACTTCGGGTTTTCTACAACCGGACGTTAACAAATTCCCATCTGCCCATAACCGCGGGCACGGCTTTCGAAAGTTCAAATCCCTGCAGGGGTGTCCCAACTTAGCCCATGACAAGCTCTCACGATCAACGAAGGAATAGACCTCCACCCGAGACGTTCCGATCAGACTCGGTATCCCGGTACAATAAGACATTTCGACAGGGTAAAACTAAACCAGCAACACCGCCCGAATGTGCCGACAAATCCCGATAGGAGCTGCACATATCTCTTTCTCAGGGCACACTCAGATAGGTCAAGCTACGAGTAGAACCAACCCTCAAGTTTCCCCGAGGTGGCCCCGCAGGCTGCCCAGTTCGGACCAACACTCAGAGGAGCACTGGCCCGGGGGGGTAAAATAATGATGACCCTTGAGTCCGCGAAACCCAAGGGAAAAAGAGGCTAGGTGGCAAATGGTAAAACCAATGTTGGGCATTGCTGGAAGAGCTTTACTTAAGGCGAACTGTCAAGGGGTTCCCATAATAGCCCAACCACGTAAGGAACGCAAAATCCGGGAACATAACACCGATATGACGGAAACTAGGGCGGCAAGAGTGGAACAAAACACCAGGCATAGGCCGAGCCTTCCACCCTTTACCAAGTATATAGATGCATTAATTAAGTAAGATATATTGTGATATCCCAACAAGTAAACATGTTCCAACAAGGAACAACATCTCCATGTTCCAACAAGGAACAAACTTCAATCTTCACCTGCAACTAACAACGCTATAAGAGGGGCTGAGCAAGCGGAACATAGCCAATCAACGGTTTGCTAGGACATGGTGGGTTAGAGGTTTGACATGGCAATTTGGGAGGCTGACAAGCAAATGGTAGGCATCGTAGCATTGGCATGGCAAAAGAGCGAGCAAACTAGCATAGCAAAGATAGTAGTGATTTCGAGGGTATGATCATCTTGCCTGAAATCCCGCAAGGAAGAAGAACGAGTCCATGAAGAAGACAATCGGACGTAGACGAATGGATCCTCACAACTTCGACGTTATCGGAACCAACCCGAAGAAGCAATCACCGGAAAAGAAGCACACAACATAGTAAATAACCAACACAACAACATGGCATGATGCACAATCGAGTATGATGCATGTCCGGTTTAATGAAGCATGGCATGGCAAAGTGCACAAGCAGTTCTACAAATTAAGTGGAGATCAATATGCAACGAGTTGCATATTGATGAAACACCACAACAAGTTATTTAGTTTGATCTCGTTTATGTACCCAACAATATTAAATGTTGTTAAGCATGGCAAGAGGGTTAAGCAAATGAAAACTACCTATCTAGTCAAGGTTAAATGAGGCCGGAAGCAACGAACAACAATTCCGGAAACTCCCCATATGCATATTTTAGATTAGGTCCTGTTCTGCCCTAAACACAATTTTAGGGTTGTTAAACATGCAAAGTAAGGCCACCATGTTAAACTAGGCAAAATTCTACCCCATTTACATATAAAGTTTATTTAAATCGGAGCTACGGTTATTTAGTTATGAAATCAAGCATTTTAGCATGGCATAGGAGCAAATTAATGCAAACAGCATTTTTATCATCTCAAACATAGATGAAAGTTGGATATTATGAAACTAGATGAAAAACTAAGCATTTTTCATATTTAAAGTTTTTACATATGATGCACAGATTATGAGTTATTATATGCAAGAAGTTGAAGGACTTTTCTGTAAAACAGTTAATTCACTGGATAAAGGCTAAAATCACAGATCTGTAAAAAAACAAATCGGGCCGAAATATGCTGGGCCAGCAGTGCACAGGAGAGGGATCTGGAGGGGGCTGCTCACCCTGGGCCTTGGGCCGGTTCGGAGGGGAGGCGAGCGGCGCTGGGCCTTGCGCGGCACAGGGGAGCGGCTGGGCCGGCGGAGAGGAATCCGACCCACGCGGGAGTCAACGCGAGCGAGCGGGCTCCTTCTGGATCAAAGCAGAGCCATGGTAATGGCGGCGGCTGGCGAACTTGGTGGCGGGGACGGAGGAGAGGGGCTCCAGTGAGGTCAGGAATGGATGGATCCGGCGAAGGGGATCCCAGATCCGGTGACGGAGGTGGCCGGCGGCACTCGGGGACGCGGAAAACGGCGAAGTGGAGCTCGTCCATGGTGGCGGCGTTTCCTGTGGCAACAGAGGGAGGGAGAGAGCTGGTGAGGAGAGGAAGGAGAACGGAAAAGGGAGAGAGAGGGAGGCGAGGGCGGCACTGGCCTGCTGTCGAAGGGCTTGCCGGCGGCGAGGCTCCGGCGACCGACGAGTGCAGAGCGGCGGAGGAGCTTGGATCGGGGTCTCCCTCTCCTGGTCTGGAGCTCGGGGAGCAGGGGCGACGCGGCGCGGGCCTCAAAGCCCAGATCGGGGCCCGGGCGGGCCTGGAGCGGGCCTGGCGGCGCGGGGTGATGTGGGCGCGGGGAGGCGACGTGGCAGCTTCCCGTTGGCTGCGGGCACTGCTGGAGCGGCGGCTGGCCACACAGGGCACGCCAAGTGGCGAGATGGTGGTGGCTGGCGCCGGAAATTGAGGAGAGGAGGTGGGAGGCGGCGGCGCGGCCCTCAAGGTGGGAGGAGGCTGGCGGCGCGCGGATTTCGAGGAGGGGGGTTTGGCTGCTGCCAAAAAAATGGAAGGGAGGCTTCCTTTTATAGGTAGGGGCTAGGGTTTGAAGGGTTAGGAGGGGTTTTGGAGCGTCTCGGAGCCTCCGATCGCGATCTGAAGGACCAGGACGGAGGGGGGGTTTTGGTGGGCTGCAAGTGGGTTGCGAAAAGAGGTTGGGCTGAGATGAGGGGAGAGGAGTGCAGCCCGGCAACTGTTTCCGGAGACCGAAAACGTCCGACGTTAGACC
>NC_041387.1:547323909-547347455 GCF_002162155.2 Triticum dicoccoides | reverse complement strand
AGGCGGCGGCGCGGCCCTCAAGGTGGGAGGAGGCTGGCGGCGCGCGGATTTCGAGGAGGGGGGTTTGGCTGCTGCCAAAAAAATGGAAGGGAGGCTTCCTTTTATAGGTAGGGGCTAGGGTTTGAAGGGTTAGGAGGGGTTTTGGAGCGTCTCGGAGCCTCCGATCGCGATCTGAAGGACCAGAACGGAGGGGGGGGGGTTTGGTGGGCTGCAAGTGGGTTGCGAAAAGAGGTTGGGCTGAGATGAGAGGAGAGGAGTGCAGCCTCGCAACTGTTTCCGGAGACCGAAAACGTCCGACGTTAGACCGGCTATACTGCCGCTATATTTATCCGTTGGGGCGTCAAACGAACTCCGATTGCGATGAAACTTGGCAGGCGGTCTGTCTACACTATAATAAGACCACACACCAAATCTCATCCCATTCCGAGAACATTTTCCGGCCACTTATAAAATACTATTTCGGACATGCCGCGGGCGCGTGCAAGTGTGGTCTGGACACCGAACGGACAACGGAGAGAACCAGGAGGAACCCGAACGGATGCAAGTTTTGAAAAACATGCGGATGAAATGCAGATGATTACATGGCAAAATGCAACACGCAAGCAAATGACAACGCAACAACAGCGAATAACTGAACGACACCTGGCACATCGGTCTCGGGGCGTTACATTCACACTTCATAAATTCTTTCTTTATCATTTACCTACTCGAGGACGAGTAGGAATTAAGCCTGGGGATGCTGATACGTCTCCAATGAATCTATAATTTATGAAGCATTCATGCTATTTTATTATCTGTTTTGAATGATTATGGGCTTTATTATACACTTTTATATTACTTTTGGGACTAACCTATTAACCGGAGGCCCAGCCCATATTGTTGTTTTATTGCATGTTTCAGTATTTCGAAGAAAAGGAATATCAAACGGAGTCCAAACGGAATGAAACCTTCGGCAACGTGATTTTTTTGGAAGATTATCATCCTGGAGACTTGGAGTTCACGTCAGAAGATACTCGAGGAGCCCAGGAGATAGGGGGCGCCCCCCCCCCCCTATTGGGCGCGCCCCCTGTCTCGTGGACCCCTCGAGCACCCCCCGACCAACTTATTTTGCCTATATAAGCCTACGTACCCTAAAACCATCGAATATCAAGATAGATCAGGAGTTCCGCCGTCGCAAGCCTCTGTAGCCACCAAAAACCTCTCGGGAGTCCGTTCTGGCACCCTGCCGGAGGGGGAACCCATCACCGGTGGCCATCTTCATCATCCCGGCGCTATCCATGATGAGGAGGGAGTAGTTCACCCTCGGGGCTGAGGGTATGTACCAGTAGCTATGTGTTTGATCTCTCTCTCTCGTGTTCCCTCTATGGCACGATCTTGATGTATCCCGAGCTTTGCTATTATAGTTGGATCTTATGATGTTTCTCCCCCTCTACTCTCTTGTGATGAATTGAGTTTCCCTCTTGAAGTTATCTTATCGGATTGAGTCTTTATTTGAGAACACTTGACGTATGTCTTGCCGTGTTTATCTATGGTGACAATGGGATATCATGTGCCACTTGATGTATGTTTTGGTGACCAACTTGCGGGTTCCGCCCATGAACCTATGCATAGGGGTTGGCACACGTTCTTAACTCTCCGGTAGAAACTTTGGGGCACTCTTTGAAGTACTTTGTGTTGGTTGGATGAATATGAGATTGTGTGATGCATATCGTATAATCATGCCCACGGATACTTGAGGTGACAATGGAGTATCTAGGTGACATTAGGGTTTTGGTTGATTTGTGTCTTAAGGTGTTATTCAAGTACGAACTCTTTAATAGATCGATCCAAAAGAATAACTTTGAGGTGGTTTCGTACCCTACCATAATCTCTATGTTTGTTCTCCGCTATTAGTGGCTTTGGAGTGACTCTTTGTTGCATGTTGAGGGCTTGTTATATGATCTATCTATGTTATTATTGTTGAGAGAACTTGCACTAGTGAAAGTATGAACCCTAGGCCTTGTTTCCTATCATTGCAATACCGTTTATGCTCACTTTTATCACTTGTTACCTTGCTGTTTTTATAATTTCAGATTACAAATACCTTTATCTACCATCCATCTTGCACTTGTATCTTCATCTCTTCGCCGAACTAGTGCACCTATACAATCTACCATTGTATTGGGTGTGTTGGGGACACAAGAGACTCTTTGTTATTTGGTTGCAGGGTTGTTTGAGAGAGACCATCTTCATCCTACGCCTCCTACGGATTGATAAACCTTAGGTCATCCACTTGAGGGAAATTTTCTACTGTCCTACAAACCTATGCACTTGCAGGCCCAACAACGTCTACAAGAAGAAGGTTGTGTAGTAGACATCAAAAATACATCCAAACCTATTCACATAGTTGTTTGATGGTCAATTGACAAGGAATATTCGTTTATGCCTGCCAGGGGCTCGAGAAACTGGATTACACTCTGCTGGTCTCGGTGGTGAGCTTGCTGCTACGTTGAGGTATCTGGGTGTAGGTTGATACGAGTATTTAACAATATATGCATCATTTTTCTACTTCTTGTACATAATTGTTATTTGTTCTTGAAGCAAATCAACTGAAAGCCTGGCGGAGGATGAAGATGAGACGTCTGCGACTAAAAGGGCCAAGCTGTAGTCCAAACGGCCCTAGGTGGATCATTATTTTGGTGTGTCAGCTAGGTACCTTTTATATCGTCGGCTACCTCCTGTGTTGTACACGATTTGGCTCTTACTTGAACTTGTGTTATTGCAGGACCACGGTGTGTTGGTTAGATGTGCTCTCGCATTGACGGTCTAGCGAATGGACGTCTCGACATGTGTTAGATGGTGAAGCTTCTTCCTAGGTCCATCGTCCCTTTTGTCGTGCCGTATTGCTTGCGATGCGATGTTCCGTTACACCGACCCCAGAAAACTTTAATGTGGTGCTTGCGAAAGACCAGCCGCTGTTGGTACTATGATCAGCATTGGCCTTCTATTTTGTGTGGTGTTTGTTTAGCTCTTGGTTGCTAACAATATATGGTCAGTGCCACGAGATGGTGCTTCCGATGGATTAACTACTTTGTGGTTGATGTAAGTTATGAACCAGTTAAGTTGTGGCTCTAATGTTGGTTTTCTAATCCGTTTACTATGTCATATCATATGTTTTATTTCCTGTACATGTTGTGTGGTCTGTTCTGTCTTCGTACTCATGCCGATACCACAAGTAATAGACCTGTGTGTACCTTGCTTTCTTTGAGCATCTATTAAATTAGTACTTTAATGCATATGCTAAGTCTGGACTACCACTAAGCAAGGAACTAACGTTGGGACCGGCACCCTGCGCCAAGGCACGCTCCCGATCTAGTATTTATGAACGAAAGGAGTACACGGGTCCATGAGAGAGGTAGCAGTCTTTTGTTTCTGCTTATGTTATGCATTGCTTAATATAACCTGCTACTTCATCGTCCTGTTCGCCTCTTAGACTCTAAGTCGGGTCAAATTAATGTTCAAACTTGAGTTTTAAAATTAGTTGTAGGGCACATATCGAGGCAACAATGAATAGTATCTCTGTCTATTATCTCGTTCACCTAGGATATGCCTATATTGTTCATCTTGGGTGGGAAACAAATAGTAAAGAAATCATCAATTGTCTTTTTTATTAAACTAGAGCTATCATCAGCCTGCTATCATTATTTTTGGATCTATCCACTGGTTGTTACCATCACTCTAGATTTCTGCATGCTCTCCTTACATAATCTCACTATATTTTTTTGTATGCATGTTAGATATTGTACACAGTCATGTTGAACGTGTAGAGAAAAAGACAAGAGTTTTGCGCGACAATACAATATCATGCAGACATCGCTCCATGGTGGGTTCAATGGAAAACCATCCCCCCTCTCCAGATTGTTATCCAGAGGAAGATATCTGTTCTGAGGCGGATTCAGACGCAGCTGACCACTCCTATTTACCCCCAAAGGTGTTTGTTCTAACTTGGCATGATGATGTTAGTCATATCATGTATATGTTGCCTTGTAGTGCCTACTTTCGACACCATATATGTCATCTGCTTAGTTTAGACATGTTCTGTAATGCCGATTGTTTAGTTTCTATATCATATATGGGAATTATGCATTCTAATCTCTTTTAGCCAGCCATAATATATGTGAAATATGCAATGCCATCATGTTTAATCAGGCATCATATATTTGAATGATATCTTGACCATCCTTTTATTCATTACATTTCCATTTGTCGACAATGTTTGTACATTAAACTACTCTTCCTGTGAATCAGCCATTTGAGTGGGTGATGGAAAAATCTGGAGTGAAAACAAGGTCTTCAGAGCAGACAGTGCTACCTGTTGAAGCAGATCTCATGCTGGGTCCCGATAGCTCCTCAGAGATGGATTCAGAGACAGATGACCAGTCCTATTCCCCCACCGGGGTGTATGATCTAACTTGGCACTGTTATACTGCTCATATCATGCATATGGTGTCTTGCATTGCATAGTTTAGACATCATATACACAATATTCAACACCATGTTCTTAGTTCAGACATCATATATGTGAATGCCCTCTGCTTAGCATATAAACCACACATGTGAATTAAATCATGTGATCCTGATTACTTAGATAACATGTATGTGAATTATGTCATGCGAACCTATTTAATAAAGACATCATATAATTATCACATGCCATCATGTTTAGTTAGTCATCATATCTTTGAATTATGTCATGCTAAGCTATCCAGTTTAGATAGACATCTAATACGTCTCCAACGTATCTATAATTTTTGATTATTCCATGCTATTATATTACCTGTTTTGGATGTTTATGGGCTTTACTTTACATTTCTATATCATTTTTGGGACTAACCTACTAACCGGAGGCCCAGCCCGAATTGCTGTTTTTTTTGCCTATTTCAGTGTTTCGAAGAAAAGGAATATCAAACGGAGTCCAAACGGGATGAAACCTTCGGGAGCGATCTTTTTGGAACAAAAGCAATCCACGAGACTTGGAGTGGACGTCAAGCACCAAAGGAGGCGGCCACAAGGGTGCTCGGCGCGCCCCCTAGGGCTAGGCGCGCCCCCCACCCTCATGGCCCCCTCGAGCGTCCACCGACCTACTTCTTCCTCCTATATATACACTCATACCCTGAAACCATCAGAAGCGACCACAAAAACCTAATTCCATCACTGCAACCTTCTGTATCCGCGAGATCCCATCTTGGAGCCTTCATCGGTGCTCCGCCAGAGGGGGAATCGACCATGGAGGGCCTCTACATCATCTCCAAGGCCCTTCCGATGAGTTGTGAGTAGTTTACCACAAACCTTCGGGTCCATAGTTATTAGCTAGATGGCTTCTTCTCTCTCTTTGAATCTCAATACAAAGTTCTCCTCAATCTTCTTGGAGATCTATTCGATGTAACTCTTTTGGCGGTGTGTTTGTCGAGATTCGATGAATTGTGGGTTTATGATCAAGTTTATCTATGAGAAATATTTGAATCTCCTCTTAATTCTTTTATGTGTGATTTAGTTGTATTTGCAAGTCTCTTCGAATTATCAGTTTGGTTGGCCTACTAGATTGATCTTTCTTGCAATGGGAGAAGTGCTTAGCTTTGGGTTCAATCTTGCGGTGTCCTTTCCCAGTGATAGCAGGGGCAGCAAGGCACGTATTGTATTGTTGTCATCGAGGATAAAAAGATGGGGTTTATATCATATTGCATGAGTTTATCCCTCTACATCATGTCATCTTTCTTAATGCGTTACTCTGTTCTTTACGAACTTAATACTCTAGACGCAGGCAGGAGTCGGTTGATGTGTGGAGTAATAGTAGTAGATGCAGGCAGGAGTCGATCTACTTGTCACAGACGTGATGCCTATATACATGATCATTCCTAGATAATCTCATAATTATTCGCTTTTCTATCAATTGCTCGACAATAACTTGTTCACCCACCGTAATACTTATGCTATCTTGAGAGAAGCCACTAGTGAAACCTATGGCCCCGGGGTCTATCTTTTATATAAGTTTACCATCTACTTTTATTTGCATCTTTTACTTTCCAATCTATATCATAAAAATACCAAAAATATTTATCTTATCATATTATCTCTATCAGATCTCACTTTCACAAGTGGCCGTGAAGGGATTGACAACCCCTTTATTGCGTTGGTTGCGAGGTTCTTGTTTGTTTATGTAGGTGCGTGGGACTTTTGAGGAGCCTCCTACTGGATTGATACCTTGGTTCTCAAAAATTGAGGGAAATACTTACGCTACTTTGCTGCATCACCCTTTCCTCTTCAAGGAAAACCAACGCAAGCTCAAGACGTAGCAAGAAGGATTTATGGCGCCGTTGCCGGGGAGGTCTTCGCTCAAGTCAAGACATACCAGGTACCCATCACAAACTCATCTCCCTCGCATTACATTATTTGCCATTTGCCTCTCGTTTTCCTCTCCCCCACTTCACCCTTGCCATTTTATTCGCCCTTCTTCTGTTCGTCTTTTCGTTTGCTTTGATGTCTTACTTGGCTCGTTTGCTTGTTTGGTTGGAATAGTTGTTTATTTATTGCTAAATAGAGACCTAAGATCTATGGATCCTCGTCCGCTTGCTAATCTTTTTAGGAGATCCAATTATGATGAACCTATTGCTAATGAATTCTGTGCACTAGATTATCTTTATGAAGTTTTGCTTGAAATTTGTGAATCTAAAAATTGTGATGAAGTACTTTATGAACAGATTCATGATAGCTCCTTGAATAAAAAGCATGATTGCAATGATTTTACTATAAATTCTCTTGATGTCAATTGTGCTAATAATATGCAAACCCCTAAGCTTGGAGATGCTAGTTTTGCTATGTCTACTACTTGTTGCAATAATATTGAAAGTGGGTTTGGAAGAGTGTCAACTTTAGATCCCACATATTTGAAAAATATTCAATCTTATGAAATTTTTGATTAAAGTTGGTTTGGAGAGGTCATGACTTTAGTTAATGTTAATCCCACTATTTTGGAAGAGTGTCAACTTTGCATGCATGTGGATCGTGTTGAAAAGATGTTATGTAATATCTATTTTGTTGAATTTGCTTATGATCCTACATGTAATTATTATGAGCGAGGAAAATATGGTTGTAGAAATTTTTCATGTTACGAAATACCTCTCTTCATGTTGAGATTGCTATCGTCTTCTTCCTTGCATATGCTAGTTTTTGCTTGCCTTGATAATTTGTTTTCTTATAAAAAACCTATGCATAGGAAGTATGTTAGATTTAAGTGTGTTTGTCACATGTTTTATGATGCTCTCTTTATGCTTCAATTCTTGTCTTTCATGTGGGCATCATTGAAATCTCAATGCCTAGCTAAAAAGGCTTTAAAGAAAAGCGCTTGTTGGGAGACAAACCAATATTTTTCCTTGCTGATATTCAATAAATATTTCATCTAGCTTCTGTTTAGATGTGTGTTCATGTTTTAATTAGTGTTTGTTCCAAGTAGAACCTATAGGATATACTACGGTGTTAGTTAATTTGATTCTGCTGAAAAACAGAAACTTTTGTGCGCACGAAAATAATTTTAGTAATTCACATAAACGTGCTTTTGCGTTGATTCTTTTTGCTGTAGATCAATAGACAAATTGACCAGGACTTTCTATTTTGGTAGGATTGTTAGAGTTCCAGAAGTATTCAAGAGTTACAGATTGCTACAGATTGTTTTGTTTTTGAAATAAAGAATGAGTTCATTGCAGTACCTTATGTGGTGTTTTTTCTTTCTTGCACTAACGAATCTTATGAGATTTCCTGTTGAGTTTTGTGTTGTGTAGTTTTCAAGTTTTGGGTAAGATTTGATGGACTATGGAATAAGGAGTGGCAAGAGCCTAAGCTTGGGGATGCCCATGGCACCCCAAGATATTTAAGGATAACCAAAAGCCTAAGCTTGGGGATGCCCCGGAAGGCATTTCCTCTTTTGTCTTCATCTATCGGTAACTTTACTTGGAGCTATATTTTATTCGCCACATGATATGTGTTTTTCTTGGAGTGTCTTGTATGATATTAGTCTTTGCTTTTTAGATTACCACAATCATCCATGATGTACACACCTTTTAGGAGAAGCCCGCTTGATTTAGAATTTATTAGAATACTCTATGTGCTTCACTTATATCTTTTGAGCTAGATAGTTTTTGCTCTAGTGCTTCACTTATATCTTTTAGAGCACGGCGGTGGCTTAATTTTGTAGAAATTGTTGAGATCTCACAATTCACTTATATTATTTTGAGAGTCTTTTAGAATAGCATGGTATTTGCTATGGTTATAAAATTGGTCCTAGAAGGATGGGCATCCAAGTTGGGTATAATAAAAACTATCATAGAAAGTGAATTGGATGCTATGATCAATTTGATGCTTGATAATTGTTTTGAGATATTAGGATGGTGATATTAGAGTCATGCTAGTTGGGTGATTATGAATTTAAATAATACTTGTGTTGAAGTTTGTGATTCCTGTAGCATGCACGTATGGTGAACCGCTTAGTGATGAAGTTGGAGCACAATTTTTTTAATTGATTGTCTTCCTTATGAGTGGCGGCCGGGGACGAGCGATGGTCTTTTCCTACGAATATATCCCCCTAGGAGCATGCGCGTAGTGCTTTGTTTTCAATGGCTTGTAGATTTTTGCAATAAGTATATGAGTTCTTTATGACTAATGTTGAGTCCATGGATTATACACACTCTCACCCTTCCACCATTGCTAGCCTCTCTTGTGCCGCAACTTTCGCCGGTACCATACACCCACCATATACCTTCCTCAAAACAGCCACCATACCTACCTATTATGGCATTTCCGTAGCCATTCCTAGATATATTGTCATGCAACTTTCCACCGTTCCATTTATATGACACACATCATCATTGTCATATTGCTCTTTGCATGATCATGTAGTTGACATCGTATTTGTGGCAAGGCCACCTTCATAATTTTCATACATGTCACTCTTGATTCATTGCATATCCCGATACACTGCCAGAGGCATTCATATAGAGTCATATCTTGCTCTAAGTATCGAGTTGTAATCTTGAGTTGTAAGTAAATAAAAGTGTGACGATCTTCATTATTAGAGCATTGTCCCAGTGAGGAAAGGATGATGGAGACTATGATTCCCCCACAAGTCGGGATGAGACTTCGGACTTTATATAAAAAAGAGAAAGGCCAAAAAAAGACAAAGGCCAAATAAAAAAAAGAGAGATAAAAAGAGAGAAGGGACAATGCTACTATCCCTTTTACCACATTTGTGCTTCAAAGTAGCACCATGATCCTCATGATAGAGAGTCCCCTATGTTTCACTTTCATAAACTAGTGGGAATTTTTCATTATAGAACTTGGCTTGTATATTCCAATGATGGGCTTCCTCAAAATGCCCTAGGTCTTCGTGAGCAAGCGAGTTGGATGCACACCCACTTAGTTTCTTTTGTTGAGCTTTCATACATTTATAGCTCTAGTGCATCTGTTGCATGGCAATCCCTACTCACTCACATTGATATCTATTAATGGGCACCTCCATAGCCTGTTGATACACCTAGTTGATGTGAGACTATCTTCTCCTTTTTGTCTTCTCCACAACCACCATTCTGTATACATATAGTGTTATGTCCATGGCTCATGCTCATGTATTGCGTGAAAGTTGAAAAAGTTTGAGATTACTAAAGTATGAAACAATTGCTTGGCTTATCATCGGGGTTTAGCATGATTAAATACTTTGTGTGATGAAGATAGAGCAACAGCCAGACTATATGATTTTGTAGGCATAACTTCCTTTAGCCATGTTATTTCGAGAAGACATGATTGGTTTGATTAGTATGCTTGAAGTATTACTATTTCTTATGTTAATATGAACTTTTATTTTGAATCATTTGGATCTGAACATTCATGCCACAATAAAAGAAATTACATTGAGAATTATACTAGGTAGCATTCCACATCAAAAATTCTGTTTTTATCATTTACCTACTCAAGGACGAGCAGGAATTAAGCTTGGGGATGCTTGATACGTCTCCAACGTATCTATAATTTTTTATTGTTCCATGCTATTATATTACCTATTTTGGATGTTTATGGGCTTTACTTTACACTTTTATATCATTTTTGGGACTAACCTACTAACCGGAGGCCCAACCCAAATTGCTGTTTTTTGCCTATTTCAGTGTTTCGAAGAAAAGGAATATCAAACGGAGTCCAAACGTGATGAAACCTTCAGGAGCGATCTTTTTGGAACAAACACAATCCACGGGACTTGGAGTGGACGTCAAGCAATAGAGGAGGCGTCCACGAGGGTGCCCGATGCGCCCCTAGGGCTGGGCGCGCCCCCCACCCTCGTGGCCCCCTCGAGCGTCCGCCGACCTACTTCTTCCTCCGGTATATACACCCGTACCCTGAAACCATCAAAAGCGACCACAAAAACCTAATTCCACCGCCGCAACCTTCTGTATCCGCGAGATCCCATCTTGGAGCCTTCGTCGGCGCTCCGCCGGAGGGGGAGTCGACCATGGAGGGCCTCTACATCATCTCCAAGGCCCTTCCGATGAGTTGTGAGTAGTTTACCACAGACCTTCGGGTCCATAGTTATTAGCTAGATGGCTTCTTCTCTCTCTTTGAATCTTAATACAAAGTTCTCCTCGATCTTCTTGGAGATCTATTCGATGTAACTCTTTTTGTGGTGTGTTTGTCGAGATTAGATGAATTGTGGGTTTATGATCAAGTTTATCTATGAGAAATATTTGAATATCCTTTGAATTCTTATATGTGTGATTAAGTTATCTTTGCATGTCTCTTCGAATTATCAGTTTGGTTTGGCTTACTAGATTGATCTTTCTTGCAATGGGAGAAGTGCTTAGCTTTGGGTTCAATCTTGCGGTGTCCTTTCCCAGTGACAGCAGGGGCAGCAAGGCACATATTGTATTATTGCCATCGAGGATAAAAAGATGGGGTTTATATCATATTGCATGAGTTTATCCCTCTACATCATGTCATCTTTCTTAATGCGTTACTCTGTTCTTTACGAACTTAATACTCTAGATGCAGGCAGGAGTCGGTCGATGTGTGGAGTAATAGTAGTAGATGCAGGCAGGATTCGATCTACTTGTCACGGACTTCATGCCTATATACATCATCATGCCTAGATAATCTCATAATTATTCGCTTTTCTATCAATTGCTCAACAGTAATTTGTTCACCCACCGTAATACTTATGCTATCTTGAGAGAAGCCACTAGTGAAACCTATGGCCCCCGGGTCTATCTTTTATCATATAAGTTTACCATCTACTTTTATTTGCATATTTTACTTTCCAATCTATATCATAAAAATACCAAAAATATTTATCTTATCATATTATCTCTATCAGATCTCACTTTCGTAAGTGGCCGTGAAGGGATTGACAACCCCTTTATTGCGTTGGTTGCGAGGTTCTTGTTTATATGTGTAGGTGCGTGGGACTTTTGAGGAGCCTCCTACTAGATTGATACCTTGGTTCTCAAAAACTGAGGGAAATACTTACGCTACTTTGCTGCATCACCCTTTCATCTTCAAGGAAAACCAACGCAAGCTCAAGACATAGCAACATCATATATGTGAAATTATGTCATGTTATCCTTTTTAGCTAAACAATACACATGTCAACTATTTCATGTCTTCCTTTTTCCACACTATCTATTGCATATGTCTCTTATACAATGTCTATACATTCAACTATGTTTCCTGTTTATCAGCCATTTGAATTGGAGTGGGTGATGGCAGTATCTTGCGGAGTAAAAATACAGTCTTCAAATAAAACAATGTTGCCTCTTGGTGGAGATAGCACCCCATTTATACATGCATGAGAACCAGTCCTACCACACATAACCCAGACTCTCGCAGATTGTACCCCTACTGCGATGGACAGAGAACCAACTTCACCCAATCCAACCCAACCCCAGCATATAGTAACCCAGTTCATGTTGACACATCACCATCTCCACCACAGAGCTCCCAAACAAGATCAGTTAATAAGGCAGCTCCAATGCCCAAAGCGCCAGTACTACCACGATGAACCCCAACTCCACCAGTTAGTACACCTATTCCTGTGGAGGAAGCACAACCAACCATTCATAGTTTAGCATCTATCGCACTTGATGTTGTTAAATCCTATGTGTGTATTTTCCCATCATGGAAATATTATACTAGAGATGAAGGAAAATGCTAGTTGCAGGTGTTTGTCCAGGAGTTATGTGCAAGTAATGTTATTCATGGCAATTACTTTTCTTTGTCCCATACATTCTACCTCAATGATGATTATAATACAACAAATTTTCCCATTTTTCTCTATAGAGAAGGACCGATTTGGAAACTCAGGATGAGGTAACCTGTGCTAATACCTCTGCTATCTTCAAGAATGCTTGGTGGCAGTATCGGAATTACCTGAAGAAAACATACTTCACTGGCAAAGCAACTCATCAAATTCCCTTACGTTCTCCTAAGACACATTTACTGGACGATGACTGGGAATGCCTTGTTCTATACTGGTCCCGAACCAAGAATGTGGTAAGGTCTATGAGCTCATTTTTTATTTTAAGTACTATATGTTTGCGTCTTACTGTACTCTGTTCATGTAGAACAAGTGCTTAAACCTGAAGAACTATTGTTCTCATTTAAGATTCCATTTCTATCGTGCATACTACTTTGCCCTTGTATCACTGTATTTACTCATACAAACTTATTTTTAAATTGAAGGATCCAATCTAAACTCCAATGGCACAACAGGTATGTTTACGCATGTTTCTTTAACATGTTTGCTCTTATAAATACCTCTGTTGATTTCAATTTCAATTGTGTATACAATTGACTTTTCATATCATGCACATTACTAGCATCACAACAGAGCCAATAGTGTTGTTGTACACGTAGGCTCATGGTACCCATATGAAATCTTGTTGTGTTGTGTAGTTTCCCACGCTTTGTATTCTTTTAGTGCTGCTTTGTCTTGAACTGATATGATTTGAACTGTATTTCTATTTTGATTTGGCAAGACAATGTAGTGACCATAGGACATAGATATATGTTCGATACTTTTATTATGTACTACTACTTAGCAATAGAAGACTTGGTAGTTTAATCATGTCCACCTTACTAATGAACTGGTTCACCGAAATGAGTTTCATATACTAGTACATGCTAAACATGTTATGTGTCTGCTTGTTTCTTCTTTTAGAATGCTGGCAAAATATTTGGGAAGAGTGCCTTATTAAGCAATGGTAAAGGAAGTAATGCATATAAGGTTCAGGATAGTGAGACATCCTTGTTGGTCTCCAACAAAGCTGATAAAACAGCTAAGGAAAACTATCTTGAAGACAATGAGACAACCCCAAAGTCATGTCTTGGTTTAGTGTTCGAGTTACTAGCCACTACCGCTGGCACAAGCTATTAAAACTCACTGTTTGAATCAGTTCGATTTCTTGAGTCTCAACTACAAGCTGAAAGGCATCGATCAGCTGTGCTACGACAAGAAGTCGAAGGGCTGCGGAGTCCCTGGAGCATTCAGATGCATACTTTCTGGTGCAACAGCAAGCGTTGGAGGATTTTAGTGCCAAACAGGGCAAAGCTAATAAGCTTGCTAAGCTTATTGCCAGCATGGTGGATACCCAGGGATAATGTTTCTTGAGCTCTTCTGAAGTTGTTTCAGTTATGGACTTGTTTTGCTGCCGCGTTTATTTGCACCGGTGGCCAATTTAGACGGCCAGTGTATGTAATATGCTGCTTTGTTCCCTATATTTGCACCGGTGGCGAACTTTGATACCCAGTGGATGTAATATGTGTAATAGCTGTAATAGCCTAGTGTTAGTTGCTTGCTTATTTATTTCCTTATTGTCTTGTTTAGTTGTTTGCTTGTAGTCACTACAATTCTTTTTTCCGCGTTTTTCTAGTGGCCACAATAACCTATTTTTATAACTAGGCCACAATAACCATAGCAACACATGGACTGTTGTAACCATGGTCCTGCTACCTGCTGCAGTGACCATGGCCCTCCACGGGCCATAGGATCCATGGGCCTTCTACGGGTCGTAGGATCCATGGGCCTTCTACGGGGCGTAGGATCCACGGGCCTTCTACAGGTCGTCTAATCTATGGGCCTTCTACGGGCCGTATAATCATTTCGCCAAACATGGGCCGTACTATTCGTGGACCAATAACGGTTCGCAAAATGGGCCGTAAATGGGCTAGAGTGGAAATCATCTGTTTTATGGCCCGACCATAACGGGCCGTTAATAGGCCGTATTTGATGATGCTATGAAAACAACCCAACGGGTTAACGGGCCACAAACAGGCCGACTATAACCACGGGCTGAATTTGGCCCACAAGCGGAATAGGCCAGTAACGGACCGTAAGTAATGGAATTTTGGAAATGAGCCAAAGAATAAATGGGCCCTTAGAAGGCCAAAAGTTAACACGGGCTGGAAACGGCCGACGAAATAATGGACCGTTAATGGGTATAAAGCGATACACTGTTCATTATGGGCCAGTTTCATCTTGGGACTTTAATGGTCCCAGAGTTACAAAGGGCCTCCTGTGGGCCAAAAGACGTCATGGGCCATACCCCATACATGGGTCGAAAGTTACAACGGGCTGGAACCATATTGGGCGGCCCAGATGACGCTACTGGGCCAAATTCGGGTAGGCCGTAACGGGCCGTGAGTTAGCGGGCTGTAAATGGGCTATATGCGAACATGCCATTAACAGGCTTTCCATGGGCCGGCCCACTACCTTTTAACCAAGTCAAACGGGCCGGCCTTTGCACTGGAATGGACCTCTGTTGGGCCATGCCACGTGTCGACGTATCATAGGCGCCTTCGATCCAATGAGTGGATGACATCTGTCCCATCGGTGAGTCGACACGTGGTTCCTTTGGCCATTAACAATTTTACATATGGAAAATCCCATTGGTCCGGGCTGTTAACGGGTTATCGGATCCAAACCAGAACCTGATAGCTTAATGGCGACCCGTTACGGTGGATGCCACGTGTCGGTTACCCTTGACGAAAGCAACTCTATGACGCGCGATTTATCGTCATGGAAGTGGACACTCCCGTGATGATAATTTTGGTAATGTCATGGAACACTTCTACGACAGCACATGTATGACTATCTTGATTCTGTCATAAAATCGTCATGGATGTACATGCATGACAGAAAATGTGACCTACTGTGACAAACACATATCATCACGGAAGTGTATTTTTTTAGTGTTTGGACCTTATGACCTTGTTACGTTTTTATTTAATAACATGGCTGCATGCATCGATTGATGCAGAGGCCGGGGGTATTCCTCCTTTTCAAAAAAAATTAAAACAATGTCAAATGATGCAATCACTTCAAATGGTACAAATGATTTGCACAACTTGGGACATGAAAATGAACTCACATATTCGGATTCCACGGTTCCACTTGGAGGTGCATTGCGAACTTGTTCCAAGCAAGCATCCCAACGGCTAAAAATCGGCTTGATCACGTCCCAACAACCTTGGAGTGACCGAAAGGTGCGTGGAGTCCTATTGGGATACTTTCCCATCATGCGGAAGTATTGATCTTCGATCATTTTCCAATACCTCTTGGCGGTTTGAGATGTACCGGTGCAAGCATCAAGAGACATCACACTCCAAACCTTGATCAAGATTTGGTCTTCCAACATCGTGTAGTTCTTCGATATCGCGCCTTTTTTTTGCTTGCGCTTGCTCATACACCCCCTCGTCTATCTCCTCCACTTCATCTTCACCACCGTGATCATCCATGCCACCCTCCATTTCATTGTAATCAAAATCAGTGAACGGGCTTGGTCGATGTCGACGGTGTTAGTGTCCTACAAGTTCATGAACTCGGCAGTGGCATCGTTCGAACCACCACTACAGTAAGTGACATCAAGTCACAAGCAACCACAATGGAGAAAAGTGAAGCAAGTAGAAGGAAATCGAAGAAGCATACCTTCTGGCCATTTCATCGAGCACCTCGCTTGCGGTGGAAGCAGCGGCACTGAATGGCATCGTCGGGGCACCTCTTGCCGGGGCAGAGGGAGAGGATGAAGGCGGCAGCCTTTTCGTAGGAACCTTCTTGCACTTCACGCCCGAAACCTTACCCATCTTCTCCGGCAGCGGCCGGGCAGATCGTGCAGCGGCAGCGGCGCCGGGCGCGCATGCCTTCCCGGCGGGGCTAGCCAGATTTGTGCCCTGTACAACCACGTTGCCCTGCCGCTTGCGGGCAGGCGGCGGCGGTGCCTTGAGAGACGGCGGGGGCGACATGGCTGGCAACGAGATCTGCCGGAGGGGATTGCGTGCGTGCGACATCCACGGTGACGGGGGACGGCTGGGAGGCTTCCATGGCGGCGAAGAATGGCCTTGGAAAATGGACCAAAGCGGGTGGAGGTCGGGCCATGGCGGCGAATGGCGTGGGAAGCGGGAATGGCCACGCGGAAATTTCCCTCGTGCCAAATCTCGCTGTGGATAGGGGGCGAGCTCGAGTCGACCTCCCACCCCGTGAATCTGAAGGTTGAGGGCGAACTTTTGCCGCGCCCCGCAAAAAAAATTACGGGCCCGACGCGTTTGCAGGGTCTAGTTGAAAATCATTTTTTGCGCGGACCCATATTTTAACGATGATTTTGCGGACCGGGGCATTATACGAGGTCTGCTAGAGATGCTCTTAGGGGTCAGGTTGGGAAGCTGCAACATAGGCTCGAGATTTGCAGCAACTGCTTGCAGTGGTGCGAGAGCGGCAGAGATAGAGGAGGGCAAAGGGGGTCGCCTGGGGGAAGAAGGTGGATCATAGGAAGATTCGAGAGGATAAGGGTGAAAAAGAGAGGGAAAAAAGAAGGAACGTGGGCTCGTGGTTGGTAAGTGTGTAGGGGCTGTGGCTTTCACTCGAGGCGCCGACAAAAATGACATATCAACCGGTTGGATGGGAGCGTTCCCTTATTTTTATCAGCAAATGTACAAATCATATATCACAAAAGTTATATCATTGAAAATATCTTTAAAAGATATGTATTTTGTAACATGTACTTAATATGTATTTTGTGTGTCTACCGGTTGGATGCTTCTTATATATCTACGGTTATCTTCATCAACGGTGTTTGTTATTCTGGTGCATTGGTCCTATAGAGGTTTAACACGATTGACTTCCCGACAGACTACTACAACAAGGTTTGCATGGCTTCAGTGAGAGGGGGGCAATGATGGATGTACGTTTTTGACCGACTTCAGTGCTTGTAGTCGTCGCTTGTGGTCTATGGACCTGAACGTATTTTTTTACTTCCGGTGTTCTTTGTACTACCTTGAGAGTTGATGAACTGATCGGAAGTTTTTCTTGCAAAAATAAAATAAAAAATCAATGTCCATTTTTTCTTAAATAGTACGGGCCTTGTATATATGGTACATATACATATCTTGAGAAAATCTCCTTCCAGTTTCCCAAAACACCGCTGTGTAGATGAAAGTGTGAGGTGTCCTTCTTAAGCCAGAAGTAAGGAACAAAGCAAAAGGCTACTCCGCACCCAAGCTTCGGCACCAATACTCCGCACTCTTCCCTTGCCGCCGGGATGGACGTGCAGATGGGCGAGCCGCAGGCGGCCCCTTCTCCTGCCGCCGTAGAGGCGGCGCCGGCCCCCTCCACCCTCCACCGTAAGCTCCCCTCCCCCTCACCAAAACCCTAGGTTCCCCTCTCCCTCACCAAAACCCTAGGTCCCCCCTCCCCGGTACCTCAGATTTGTTCTGATTTGCTAGTGTAATGAGCCTCTACTACAACAGTTACAGGTAACGATAGCTATAACTCTATTTAGTGGATGACTTAGGATTCCTCGACCGTTGTAGCTCCCACGATGTCCTCTTGCCCTCTTATGTCCGAGTGGTGATCCATTAGCCGAGTGACATGTGATTGTTCGAGTGCCGTTGAGCTGTCCGAGTGAACTTCCTGATGTATGCATCCGAACGTTAGCATGATTCAGGGACCTACCTATGATGGTGATGGGTCCCATGTGGGTCCCAAATGATGGGTCCTTGACAAAAAGATCCCGTTGATCTTTGGGCTGGCCCTTGCCTATTGAAAGTATGGTGTCTCATAAATGCTTTGTTAATGCCTCTTATTCGTAGGATCGGTCCAAAGCGCGGCTGAGTTGACGTTGATAGACTTGTGCGTGCTCTGCCGCTCGTAACCTTTTTTTTCTCCCCCTAGTTTAAGTACTAGCGTCCCACCCCAACGTTCTTGTACTTCAAAATACTCTCCCCCGCTTGCTGCTCGCCTCAGCCAGACGTGGCTTATGTAGTGGTCGGCATTCCTACGTGCTCCGACTGATCCCCACTGGAGATTATATGAGGGGCCCTACCTGGAATAGGTGACTACATCAATCGCATCACCACCTTTGTTGCAAGATAGGTCGCGCGACGCCGACCACTCTTGCTGCAACCACCTAGTCCCAACATTGTTGTTGCTACAAGCCAGATGGGACCGTGCGCTGCATACCACCTCGATGCAAGGGGTGAGCGTCGATACTGCAATCTTGGTGTTACGAAAGCCGACTGCCTCGTTGTCGCATTGTTGAAGTGTTGTCGCTGCTACAAGGCCCCGTGAACACCATTGGTGTCCCCAGCCTGCAACACCCGGTGCCAGCGGTGGTCCTCTTTGAAGTTGTTGGCGACAGACTTGAGGATTGGCAGGATTTCCGACAGGGCTTAGGGGTCAGATTGGGAAGTTGCAACATAGGCTCGAGATTTGCAGCAACTGCTTGCAGTAGCGCGAGAGCGGGAGAGAGAGAGGAGGGCAAAGGGGGCCGCCTGGGGGAAGAAGATGGTTCATAGGAAGATTCGAGAGGATAAGGGTGAAAGAGAGAGAGAGAAAAGAAGGAACGTGGGCTCGTGGTTGGTAACTGCGCGGGGGCTGTGGCTGTCACCCGAGGCAGACGACAAAAATGACATATCAACCGGTTGGATGGCAGCGTTTCCCTTATTTTTATTAGCAAATGTACAAATCATATATCACAAAAGTTATATCATTGAATATACCTTTACAAGATATGTATTTTGTAACATGTACTTAATGTGTATTTCGTGTGTCTACCGGTTGAATCCTTCTTATCTACGATTATCTTCATAGCGGTGTTTGTTGTTCGGGCGCACTGGTCCTATAGAGGCTTAACACGATGACTTACTGACAGACTACTACAACAAGGTTTGCATGGCTTCGGTGAGAGGCGGGCAATGATGGTTGTACGTCTTTGGCCCGCTTCAGTGCTTATAGTCGTCGTTTGTGGTCTATGGACCTGGATGTATTTTTACTTCCGGTGTTCTTTGTACTACCTTGAGAGTTGATGAACTGATCGGAAGTTTTTCTTGCAAAATAAAATAAAAAATCAATGTCCATTTTTTTCTTAAATAGTACGGGCCTTGTATATACTAGATGATACCCCGCGCCTTGCTGCGGGAAATATTGTCTAAAGTTGGTGTTTCACTCATCAACTAACTACTAAAAGGGTAGACAAAAAGATGAATAAATTATTCTCATTTGAAGATACTTTAGAATGATACATAGGTAAGTAAGATCAATCCTCCTACTTACATCTTTCAGATTTCGGACAATGCATGGACAATCGAAGAAGCAGAGAATGGTTAAGCTTGTCAATACGTGCAAGTGGAATAAACTATCAATTTGTAACTAAAACATCACCACCTAGCTACAACCCCAAGTCTTGATTGTGCGCAATCTGCATCAGAACTCCCATGTACATTTACTTTAATCCATCCCAAAACGGCAGGCAAACAAACGGCATACAAATTTCATTAGTCCCGATAGAACAGTAAGGCTTTTGCCTAAAATATATAGTGTTACAGTGTTTAATTCTAGCTTCATCTGAAATGTCCCTCTTTTAGCTAATTCTTTGCATTGGATAACATAACTCTGAAGAAATAAAATAACAACCTAGTCCACTGATTGGTTCATTACCTTTACGTAATCGGCATCACTGAGGTGCTGCTAATCTTTCGAAAATGGAAATAGCAGCCTAATTCTAATGTTTTCATCGTGTCTCTAAAGGAGAATTTGTAGTATAACCATCTCCATATACATTGTCATCCATGCTCGAGTGGCCAATTATCAAATTTAAGTTGTTGTATGTTAGGAAACTACATAATCAAGACAAAAGGAACCGGTAAAACATCAAGATAGTTATGTTATTAAGAGAAGATAGATTTATCTTGCATTACAATTAATTAATAAAAAGATGTGATGAACAACAAAGAATATTATGGATGGCATACCATAAAAAAAACTTCAGCCCTTTAAAATTTCATTGGACATCTTCAGCAATACACAATAGTATAGAAAAAAGGAAGTCGGCCATCTTGCTCAGTAGTAAAACCTTTATATGACTTACCTCAGGAACGTAAATATGCATATACCCTCAAATTGATATGTGAATGGGAAGTAAAATAAAGAGTAAGCAACATGTAAAGAAGATTACTTAGATACTATATAGTTGCAACTTCGGAGGTATAAAGGACAAATTATTACCTCTCCGGGTGAATGTTAGTCTTGTACTTCTTCACAAAAGGTGATTGTGCTTCCTCATTGAACTGCAGTACAAAACATATGTCTGGTTAGCTCTATTCTGAAACAATTAATGATCAGTATGAAGAATTCCTAGTTTAGGCCCTCACAAGCATGTTAATGATCAGTATGAACAATTAATCACCTTAATTATACCATTTTACACAGGCATAAGAAACTGACAGAGAAGGTTAACTAAGAACTGCATGCAGGACCTAAGAGACCAGATCTATATATTTACACGCATATGAAAAATCATGCTACTCTGTACTAACAAACTAAAATTGTAATGGGAACTCAATTAACACTGAATGACCAGTGATATGTGTTCTGCAGCTGCAACCCATGGCCTGACAACTTCACAATTTGCAATAAGCAGGGTATTAGGGACATTGCTATCTGTCTAAAAAAATAGTTGGGAAAAATCAAAATTAGGAAAAAGTTCAGAATAAGAGTGCAGCAAGTAATGCATCACTTTGAAACAGCTCGAGTTAATTTGAAGCTTGCACTCATTGTGTATAATCTGTACATCATAAGCATGAAAGAAGACAGAGTCGTCGATACCCCTTTTAGGAAAGAAAAATCAATTTGTGATGTACTTTGTATACATCAAGTCTTTAACAAAAATAGATTGAAATAGGTTGACTGGGTAACTTACAGGTGGTAACTATTGGAGGGTGGCTTCTTGTTTACTTAAGACATGTGACAAATGAATATATGTACATGTATAAACTCCCTTGGACGTCACTCGAATCAGTCAAATTGCTGCATGATATTTCAGAACATCAAAAGAGGATGAACAGTACTGGAATACACCATATTTTTTCTTCCGAAAATCAATAGTTAAATCAAGGTCAGGAGTCATAACCTAGAATTGACGATGGTTGCGGCAGCTCGAGTCCAGGGTAGTTGAGAAGACACCTTGCCTGTATGCAGTGATCGTGTGCCGCTGCCTATCCTCCACTGGCCTCGTCTTGTAGAGCAACTCGTGTGGACAGCTTCCCCTAGTGTCTCGTCGTCGCCGTCGCCGGGAACCACTGATGTTGGCAGTTACCATGGCGAGTCGAGGTGTGGTGGGCAGCAGTGGCGTTGGTTGATTGTTACCAAACGGATCAATATTGACACCAGATTGTTACCAAACGGATCAACATATATGGACACCAATCACACAGAACGGAATATAGGATGCAATGCTCAGTGGCTCACCTGCTTAACTTGAACCCACGAAGATAACAAAACAAAATCTTCAAATCTGATTTCCGAACTTCAGATCGGGGATCCTCCCACCTTCCATAGTGACGATGGCGATAATACGGCACAGCCGGCAATTTCTCCGGGCAGGCTGCAGCGGGTCGGTAGGTCGTATCCAAGAACTGAGCCCGCAGAACGGCACGCCGCAGGCAGGTGGGGGCTGGGGGGATCGGGAGACGGCGAGCGAGGAAGGCGTGGTGCGCCAAGAGGCCAGAGGCAGAGAAGGAGGCGAAGAGATCAACATAGAGGAATCGAGGGAGCAGTCTGCTGAAGGGATCGAAGGATGCGGTGATCCCTGGACTGACTCCTCCGTTACACGCGACTGGTGGTGACCTTTTAATTTGTGTACCACCGGTTCGGGAGTTTTCTTAAGATGGAAGATGAAGTGAGCGGAATGGAAATTAAATCACAAGAATAAAAAGGGCATTTTCCATCAAAAAGAAGAAGGATATTTGGAATTGCTGATGTGGTACACTGCTGAGGTGGAGTGAGGTGGATGGTTGCATGTTGATTAGTGGTGTGGATAGGTTGCATGTTAAGAGAAATAAGATAGTGAGGATGAACTATTTAGGTATTATAGATATGGTACACCTTCCAATTTTCCAAAACACCGTTGTGTAGATGAAAGTGTGAGGTGACCTTCTTAAGCCACAAGGAACAAAGCAGAAGGCTCCTCCGCACCCAAGCTTCGGCACCAATACTCCGCACTCTCCCCTTGCCGCCGGGATGGACGTGCAGATGGGCGAGCCGCAGGCGGCCCCTCCTTCCGCCGCCGTAGAGGCGGCGCCGGCCCCCTCCACCCTCCACCGTAAGCTCCCCTCCCCCTCACCAAAACCCTAGGTCCCCCCTCCCCCTCACCAAAACCCTAGGTCCCCCCTCCCCGGTACCTCAGATTTGTTCTGATCTGCTCGTGCCCCAGATCTGAAGGAGATCGCCGCGGTGATCGAGGCGGGGTCGCTCTCCAAGGAGGTCCGCCGGATCTCCCGCGCCGTCCGCCTCACCGTCGCCCTGCGCCGCCGCCTCGCCGCCCGCGACGTCTCGGCCTTCCTCGCCTTCGCCCTCCCGGCCTCCAGCGACGCATACGCCCGCCTCACTCCCCTCCTCCCCAAGGTAAAATTCTGAGCAACAGAGTTTTGTCATGACCCACGACTTAGTCTTCCACTGCAGTTGCTTCCATGTTGATACTCTAACTGTTGTTGCCATGCGTAATTCACAGTTTCATGTTAGCTCTGGTGGTTATCCTATGAAAGTCAGAGTTCTGTCTTAGTTTCATTTTTGCATATACGACGGGCACATACTTGCATGGTTTGTGTACTGTTCAGGGATTCAGGGTACCAAAACCTTTTGATAACTCGTTTTCCTGTTTTGTACTGGGTGAACAAAGCCGAGGCTGGAAAAAGTCTTGCTAAAATCTAAAATTTATACTTTCAAACGGAGGGGCGGTAATTCCGAACTGGTCTGGATTTTTTTTTGGGTGAAACTGGACCTGGAACTGATGATGGTAGCTTTTATATGTACAGTTGCCATTCATCAGGCAACTGAGAATATTTTTTGGATCAGTCGATTTTGGAAGTGAGCAGTGCAGGCTGTGCAGCAACAAGCTCGAGCCTGGAACGGCGTGGCGTTGCTGCCGAGGGCTTGCCAGGACCTCGCCGGAGGTGTGGATGACGCGGCTTGCAGGGAGGAAGGACCTCGA
>NC_041387.1:547312319-547323779 GCF_002162155.2 Triticum dicoccoides | reverse complement strand
AGGTGGAAGAAGGACCAGAGCCGTTGGATTGTAAAAAATGGACTGAGAGCAAAGAAAAGGCACCTGACACATAGGCGCCCCCTTTTATACGTGATTATCATCTGCACACTGCATAATTAACTGTTTCACAGCATCCTATGGCAAGTATCTTGCTAGTTTTTTCTTGTTAATAATCGTATGATTCTGATTATCTATTTATTTGCCTTCAGTTAGTAATTCTGTTTTCATCGTGTGATTAAATTCTAGTCGTGTCATTTTTTGCTTGCGTCATTTATTTGCATCTTTATTTCTTCTCCTTCTGCATGTGGGAGCTTGCCGTATGTTTAGATACATGGGGAAATTTGTTACTGGAGTTGTAGCAGTAGGGTGTATTTTTCCAAATCTGTGTGTCTGTTATGATGATACCCCATTAAACTGATTACCAGGCTGATCACCACTTGCCACTTACAAGATAACTTCAGTTTTTTTAGAATGTCAGGAAGCTTGTTACATACTAGTTAATCGACCTTTCTATGTGAGGAGCCGAAGATGCTCTTGAAGCCGATCAATTTAGACTTCTGCCACCTGCTCCATAATTTAGAGAACAAAACATTTGAAGTTAGATTTGCTTTTAAAAATATTATTCTGTTATTCAAAACTCATTAATCATGGTATGCATCTATTGTTACTTTTTAGGAAGATGAAGCTGAGATGGATATTGATGCAGCAGCTCCAGCAACTCAGATTTCTATCAAGCATGGCCTTCCTGAGATTGAAATATATTGTTCTTTGCTTGTTCTGATTTTCCTCATTGATCAGAAGAAATACGACGAGGTATGTCTTATATAGTGATATATTTTGTGCAGCATATGCAACATATTATTAAGTTAAAGTTCTCCAATTGTCTCTAGGCTAAAGCATGCGCAACTGGAAGCATTGCTCGTCTGAAGAACTTGAACAGGAGAACTGTTGATGTTTTGGCTTCTAGACTATACTTTTATTATTCATATGTGTATGAACTTACAAACACCCTTGCTGAAATTCGTGGGTATGTCAACTTCTACATCTTCCCCTACTCTAGTATTTCCTTAGATTCCATTTACCCTGTTTTGTAATTCATCGCTCATATTTGCTTCTTTGTACAGTAATCTCCTTGGGTTACATAGAATGGCAACTTTACATCACGATGAGCTTGGTCAGGTAGTTCTGTTTTCCTGGTTCTTGCTGATTAAGTGTTATGCTGTCAAATTGTGCTAATATATGGAAATGCATTGTTTTTTCATGATAACAGGAAACCCTGCTCAACCTGCTTCTCCGCAATTACCTCCACTATAACTTGTATGACCAGGCAGAGAAACTTAGGTCGAAGGCACCACGTTTTGAAGCCCATTCCAACCAGCAAGTAATTCATCTGCCTCTTCCAATCATTATCTGCACTTTAGTAATTGTATTATGTTTCAGATGCATTACACCAGTACATTTAAATTTTATGAAACTAGTTTATTTGTTAGCTATTCTTTTAAAAATGCTTTGGGGTGATTGATGTGTGAGATCTTCCTGCAGTCTAACTGATTTCATTGATACACTCAAGCAACTGTTAACATTTTTTAATACAGTTCTGCCGGTACCTCTTCTACTTGGGGAAAATCAGAACAATTCAGTTGGAGTACACTGATGCTAAAGAAAGCCTCCTGCAAGCTGCTAGGAAGGCACCGGCTGCAGCTCGTGGTTTTAGGATTCAGTGCAATAAATGGGCTATCATAGTAAGGCTGCTTCTTGGGGAGATCCCAGAGAGGACTGTTTTCATGCAGAAAGGAATGAAGGAAGCTTTGGCACCATATTTTGAGCTTACAAATGTAAGTTCCAGTCTTCTTTTAAATCTCATGTTACTGTCTGGAAAGCTCTAGTCATAACATTTGAATTATTGGTGTCTAGGCCGTCAGGATTGGCGATTTGGAACTGTTTAGAGCTGTTGCAGACAAATTTGCAAGCACATTCAGTGCAGACAGGACTCACAATTTGATCGTGAGGCTCCGCCACAACGTCATTCGAACTGGACTACGCAACATCAGCATTTCATACTCGCGGATCTCCCTTGCTGATATTGCGAAGAAGCTAAGGCTAGACACTGAGAATCCTGTTGCTGATGCGGAGTGCATCGTAGCCAAGGCCATAAGAGATGGTGCAATTGATGCCACCATAGACCATGCAAATGGCTGGATGGTGTCGAAAGAAACTGGCGATGTCTACTCGACAAATGAACCCCAGGCTGCATTCAACTCCAGAATCGCTTTCTGCCTCAACATGCATAATGAAGCGGTCAAGGCCATGAGGTTCCCCCCGAATTCTCATAAGGAAAAGGAGAGCGCTGAGAAGCGCCGAGAAAGGCTCCAGCAGGAGGAAGAGCTGGCAAAGCACATGGCCGAGGAGGATGACGATGATTTTTAAGTTGGTCTGTTTTTTTTGAATTGTTGATTTTAGATCCCTGAAATCACTGAATTCTCCCCTTGAGGGAGATTTGAATCATGTAAACTTTTTACATCTTCTGTAGTTCTATGTTGATCAGCACTTCATTGGACCGTAAATGTGTTTTGAGTTTATCTTTTCTCTTCCTTGTCGAAACTGGGTTTGAGGATCTCTGTACCATTTGAAATCCACCTTGTCCATTCAAGACTTTTGGTATGTCTGTGCTTCCTGACATATATTTGCCATCTACTATTTTTTTTCCTGTTTCATTGCGATTATGCAGTGGTCGAGTTACCACCTTTCTCCTGTAATTGGTGGCAAATCTAACATCGTGGAATAATTGGTGCCACTCAATAAAGTATTGTGCAAATGACACTAGTTTCCTGATGTGTAAGCTGATGTAAATCCTTCTGAAGGTCAAAGAATTTCACACATTTAGCACTAAAAACTCTAGGCAACTCAAATATAGAAGAAAGTATCATCAAGTTACTTCCATGCAGTAGTATACTATGTTACACAAGCTGAATCTACAGCTCTGGAATTATTATGAAAAATATCCATCTTTTTAACTAAGCATAACACCATTAGCAATACAAGTTTACAGTGAGAGTCTAGCCTCCTTAGTGAGGCAAACAGAGTATGTATGAGCCAGCCTAGCTAGCAGCAGTAGCAGCAACTTAGAAGAAGGCTCTGCTTCCATAGAAGACCCTAGGACCCTTGGACGACGGCGATGGCGACGGTTTCTCAGTTGTACTCGAGTCGATGTTATCAACCGAGGGGCTACCATTCTCGACATCCAGCGGGAGCTTCATCTTCGCAAGGGAGTCAGTGAACTGCTGCATGCTCTTCATGTACATGTCAACTATGTCCTGCTGGACAACTGATTCCCTGGGCTGGAGGTTCACGGTGATCACTGCAGGCTGGGCAACCTCATCCTTGGATGGCGCCTCAGAAGAATCGGCCTCGCCATCGGTAGTAACACCCTGGCTCTTCTCCCTCTGGCTTCCGGTGGAGGATGCCGCCGCGACGGCGGTCTCGGACGGCTCAGAGACCGATTGCGTCATGGGGGACAGCTCCGGGGAGGAGCCTGTGGTCGAGACACAGCTCACAGGGCTTTCGTCAGGATACTCCTTGGGAGTGATCTTAGAGACCTCAGGACCAGGCTCATCTGCATCATGCTGTGGTAACTTGCAGGTCTCAGCCTTTGCTGCACTGTCACAGTCCATCTCGAAATACTTGGAGACCATCATTTCATTCTCGTTCACCATGTTCAGGTCTGGGAACTCCATCTTTTCGATCTCACAAGGATCCAGGCTGCCATTTCCACAGTCGGTGACCGCCGACGCCGATTTATTGAGCGATGAGATCTCGATGACGTCCGGAGAGCTACCGACATAAGACAGGGACAGGCGCACAAAACCGGCCGGCGAGTGGAGCAGGTCGGAGGACGACATGGAGAACTCCTGGGCCAGATTTCCATCGGCCAGAAGGATGTCTGACAGAGGAACGAGGGTGAAGCCGAGAAGCTGGTCCTCCAGGTAGTTCCTCACCCTGCTCAGCATCCACACCTCGCACCTCAGCGATGCCTCCACGCTGCGCACGTCTAGCCGTAGACCCTCGTCGAACAACGGGTTCTGGCCACCCCCATTGATCACCTTGGTCGAGCACGACACCTGTGGGTCGCTTGTGAGGCTCAGCTTTGCATAAACGTCCTGCTTTTGGTAGATGCAAACATTGTGGATGTCGCGCGCCTGGTGGACAAAGATGTCCAGGTAGCCTATGGACTTGTCTCTGCCGGCTGTCTCTGTAGCAGAGTTGTCGAATCTTTGAGTAATAGCATAGTTGTTCAGCACCGGTGGATCAGGCATAGGGTATGTTGCTGCCATTGTAGGTATTCCAAGACTGCAATTAACACACACAAGGAGATATTTTCTTCAGTGCTGAAGTATAAGACAAAATATTGTCTGAACCAAGACAGCAAATTGCAGCTGAAGCTAAGCAGAATGGAGACGAGACAGTGACAGTAATAATTAGCTAAAACAATTGGACTTTAAATAAGGAGGAGTCTTTATCCTATGGTGGTAAACATATTTAATCATGTAGAATTGCAAGGCAAGCTACTTCAAATTCAGACCAAAAGGATTAATACAAGATAGAAATGAACCCTGACTAAAGGAGGCTGAAGGTCAAGGAATTCAGACTCACTATCTGAAGAGTTTTTGGCTCAAAGATATCTCCAACAGACGAAATCGGAAGCTTCGGTGGCCCGAGGAAACCGTTGGGATTTTCTCTGAAAGCAAGAAGAGCACTCAAAAAGGTTAGGAACACAAATTCAGACTTGAAACAAAGTTCAGTCCGCGGTTTGAAATCGTTCACCTGTCTATTATAAGCACAGCAAGCACAAATTTGGTGCTTCACCACAGCGTGTAAACGAAGATTGCGCAGCACATACCGCAAATATCACACGAAAAGCTGCACCAAGAACAGCAGTGGTGCACAGATTAAGCATCACATGCCACAAATGTTGAGATTCAGGCGCATACAGACACAGCAATGCCACAAGCAATTTCGGCAAAGGAACAGCCGGCATCTTATTATAGCTCTAGTAACCCTAAACAGCACCAATAACCCCAGCCCTTTGAAAGAAGCCCTACCGCCCAAACAAGTACGAGGTGATCAGTGCCCAAATCAAGAACAGACCTAACTAACACAAGGCGCGGAGGTTTGGCAGGCTGACCTCGGACCAGAGCGCTGGTGCCCTACTACTACTACTACTACTACTACTAGTAGTAGTAGTACTAAAGAAGCATCATGAGCTAACAGGGAGTGGAGATCAACGGTTTTAGACCGGAAATTGCAGGTAGGGGTGCTGTTAATTACCTCCTTCGCCGAGGATTGGTGCGGCGATCTGAGCTGAGCGCTGAGGCGAGTCGCGCTCGAGGCGCAGGAGTGTGAACTGGGCGGCCGGGCGAGGGATGGGATCAGGGGAGGGGAAAGGTAAATTAGCAGGAAAAAGGGCGCCACTTTTGCAGAAAAGGGGTCTTGTTTACCGGAAAATACATTTGTTAGGCATTTGTTGGAACAAGTTTTTTTTGTTTCGGCCAATGTGGCTGGGATTTGTTGGCACTTTGGTCTTTGGACAGGGTCGGGAATGAACTGATTTAGACAGGAGGTACTTGCAGGCTCAATCAGTCACAAGGGGGACCAAGTTCGTGTCGTTCCAATCATTGTGAACACGCCAGACCGACAGTTCACTCAATTTCAATGAAAGCATATGTGAGCAATGTCAAATAGTTTATCGTGTGTCATATGTATATTGATAAAGTCAAAGAAGTGCTAGAAAATACCGGGCTGTAATAAACAAATAAACCCCCCGGAAATGTTCTAGAAAATGATGGCAACTAGCCACCTCAAAGGTACAGTAGTTAAGATGAAGTTTATAAACATGGGCTACCTCGGGCAAGGGTGAAACCCACGCATCAAGCAAAGTTGAATCGCTTGATCTGTTGATGCGAACGCCATACCGAGCCATGTCGAGCACTCCAAACCTCTGCATCGAGCGAGAGAAATCTGATCTTTGGAGCGTGTCGCCGGGAACCTCCAATATGAAGGCTAAAACCCATCGACATTTCGTCCCGTAGAGATGGTTAGAACATGGGGTCGCCCCGTCGGAAGAAAAGTAACCGATGTGCACGCAACCACGACGTCTTCAAATCGCCTCCATACAGGACCAGGAAGACGTGTCACTGCTGCCACCGAAAACGAGAACCAAGAAAATTCGTCATCGCTGCTGCGCTAGGAACGGAAAGCAACCATCTGCCGATGCAACAAACATGAGTGTTTGCCGCCCTGACTTATGCACAGGCGCGCTGCGAATCCTTGTGTCAAGTGCCAAGTCTCATATACAGCTAAGCCAGAGAAGCCGCTCTTCGTGAGATCAAAGTGCGCATTAAGAATACCAAGCATTGGAACAAGGCCCAAGTTTCACAACAGAAGTAACCCACTCCGGCGGGAAAGAGCCAGCAAGCCAACCCCCGGCAAGCTTTTCGGGCATGGGTTTCCTGGCAACACCAGCGCTCCGCCTCTCTCACCAGCTGGCCGCTGATTAGTGAGGTGTCGAGCCCGCAGGTGCTTAGGTGGACGTAACCCCGTGTGTGTCAGCTTGCTGGAGGGGTAAGTCACCTTTATTGATACCCGCCTTGATGGCGTGTCACGCTAATAGGAGGTAGCTGGATAAGTGACACAGCAACCTTGCCGGATTTCAGCCTCCACATGACACCTAGCAACGCATTTAATGTGTTTTGTCCTAACTGCCAGAGTTAGTATGATAGCTCCGTATCAGTCTAATCACCCCTGTAATGACCTTTTTGCCACTGTGGTAACCCCTTAAGCTATAAAAGGAGGGCCAGGGCAACATTACAAGGGGTCGAATCTTTGCAACCCTCGCGCATAGGCATTCGTGTAGATGCTCCCTTCCCACCTCTTGCCGAGGGAGAGCGCTCTGTGTACTTGAGCTCAACATCACCAATACACCCAAAAGGCAGGAGTATGGTTTTACGCCTCCGTGCGGCCCGAACCTGGGTAAAGTCGCGCGCTCCTCGTTGTGTTTACTCTCTGCGTCAATCGCCACCCCTCGCCGAACCAGCAAAGGGGCTACATTGCCCCATAGACTGCAGGCTCCACGCCGACACCATTGCAAATCACCATTGAGGTCGTTGACATGACAAACAACTGTCGTGCTCCCCTCACAGCCGCAACTGTATGTCCACCGCCGAGATGTCCTGGGGCTGGCGCCTCGTGTCCAACCTCCGTCGACACGCGTGCCGTCTAGGACCCTGCAGCGCACATCAGCTGTGAGGACTCCTGTAGTGTGAGGAGATGAGCCCGCCACCACCGTCTGCCAAACAGGCGTTGCCCACCAGCTTCCTCCGGCGGCGGCTAAGTAGGTGGGGAGAGGAGGAGATGGCCCCGTGAGTCAGGCTGCCTTCGTTAGTGTAGTGGAGTACGATAAGCAAATCTTGAGTCATCAATGATGAATCTTCATCGTGCCATCGTCGTCCTTGAGTACTTTTTGTAAGGCAAAAGAGCACTCAGATTACAGGCTAGTGATTTTGGACATGCGCACGTATACCTTCTGGGCCATGTTTACAAAACTGATCCTCTGTGGCCTATTTCGTTATTATGAAGGCATTCCAGTGTGTTTGTGCAAAAGTATCTGCCACTGGTGGAAGAGCGAGCCGCTGGAGTGGAACGGAGCCGCGTAGGAAACTGCCGAGGTGAGCCAGGGATTGGCATCTTCGGCCCCACTGCTCCTACGGCGAAATCTCCGAGAGCGCGATCGCTCCTTCCGTCCGTTCCCTTCCGCGCCGCGACGCTCCAACGGCAAGGACAAACCAGTTCGGCAGCGTCGCCGGTTCACCAACGGAGCGGAACACATCCGTTTCCAGTTCTTTATTTGGTAACGATGAATTAACCAACACTTTTCTCCGTGGAAGCGTGCTTCAGCCTAATGAGTGAATGACACGGTGGTGCACGCAACTCGATGGCATGTTTTTTGGGGGTGATTTTTTATTCTTTAGAACAATCGTCTAGTGGGGAATCCATGTGTTTTGAATGGAGCACTGACCGTTGACGTGACATGCCTACCAAACCGATAAGCCAAAAGAACTTGAGATAAATTTCAAGACCAGGCTTGGCCAGGGTCTCTCGGAGCAGAACGAATGAAAATCTCAAATGTTGTGTCGAAAAGAAAAAAACAAATCCAAACTGAAATTTGTCATTTGAAAAGAAAGTTGTCATGCTTGATAACTAAGATGGACATCTCACGTCACTAAATTTGCGATAAAAAATGTTCCGAATTGTCATGTGTTCGTGCCACACGTGTAACACTTATCAGGATCCATGAAAATCCTGTCCAGAAACCCTAAAAAAAAATTCCAAAGTGGTGTCCTGGAAACAAAAAATCATTAGCGATAAAGTGCATATCCCACCCTGCAAAAAAAGAAAGATAAAGTGCATATCCCATATGGGCAGGAGGATCCCATGAGGCCAACTCCAACGCACAACCCCAAAGGACGTCCGTTTTGGCCTATTTTCGTCAGTTTGTGTAGGGTAATGGGGTCGTGTCCGAGTCTTTTCTGGGATGTGGTGGCCATGCGCCCAACATGCAAACGCATCTTTTGGCCCCATCATGTCCGCCATGGCCAAAATGCCCATATATTCATATTTCAATGTTCAAAACTAGTTTGCACGTCCAAATATTAATTGTCTCAAATCGAAATAGTTTTACAACTAAATCAAAATTGTCTCGACTAAAATAGTATTACAACCAAATCGAAATTGTCTTGCATAACATTGACGAACCAATACATCTATTGGTTGCCAATGTGATTCCACATGTGCTCAACCAAGTCATTTTGAAGATCCAAATGAGTGTGACAATCACGCAGTTCACGATGCAATTGGGTAAACTGTTCAAACGTGGCCGATTCTTGGTGCACGGGCTCAATATTTTCACCTTGAAAATCAAATCGTTGGTCGAAGATACTGTTATCACGCTCGTCCTCGATGATCATGTTGTGCATGATCACACAAGCAGTCATCACCTCCCAAAGCTTCCCTTCATTCCATGTCAGTGCAGGGTGTCGAACGATACCCCATCGGGATTGAAGCACACCAAAAGCACGCTCCACATCCTTTCTAGCACTCTCTTGCATTTGGGTAAATCTCCATCTCTCCTCACCTTGGGGTTTCGAAATTGTCTTCACAAAAGTTGACCACTGAGAATATATACCATCAACTAGGTAGTATCCCTTGTTGTAGTGGTGGCCACTGACCTCAAAGTTGACTGGTGGGGAGTGGCCTTCTGCAAGCCTTGCGAAGACTGGAGAACGCTGCATCACGTCGATATCATCGTGAGAACCTGCCATGCCAAAGAAAGAATGACATATCCAAAGATCTTGTGAAGCCACCGCTTCTAATATGATAGTGTACGCTTTACATGCCCCTTGTACTGGTCCTGTCAAGCAAATGGACAGTTCTTCCACTCCCAGTGCATACAATCTATACTGCCAAGCATGCCTGGAAAGCCTCTATCGACGTTGATCGCCAACAGCCTTTCTGTATCAGCGGCATTTGGCTGCCTCAAGTACTCAGGGCCAAACACTGCCACATAGCCTTGCAGAAGTTGTACAGTGACAGCAGACATGTGGACTCACTCATGCGCACGTACTCATCCACCAGATCGCCTGAAATTCCATATGCAAGCATGCGGATGGTCGTGGTGCATTTCTGAGAAGAGGAAAATCCAAGCTTGCCAAGGGCATCCGTTTTGCACTCGAAGTATGGGTCATGAGCAACCACTCCCTCTCGGATACGATTGAACACATGCCTTGTCGTACGAAAACGGCGTCGGAATTTATCCGGTTTGAAGAGCAGGGCGTGTCCTCTCTCTCTCTCTGTTGTGGTTCAGGTTGGGAGCACGACCCCCTGTACCGAGGAAGCTGGCGTTGAATGTGGTCGTGAATGACCAGTGCAGCCACCACAAGATCTTCGTCATCCGAGAACGAATCATCCGATGAATAAATGAAGTGGTTGAAGAAAAATTCATCTCCACTGTCCATACCTTTGTGGACAAAGTGTTAAACACCTTGCGGTCGTGGTGGCTAAGAGGCCGCGATGATCACCTCGATGCAGCAAGGGTGGTCGGCGGCCGGCTACAGGCCGCTCTCGAGCACTCGACGGAAGCTGCCGTGGTCATAGTCATCGCCGACGGTCGTATCCCCTCTAGCACCGGCTATGACGGCGACGGCCAAAACTCCTCCAACCGACGGCCAAAACTCCTATGAACGCGCTGGCGTGGTGGCGGCCATGTCGAGACGTGGTTTGGTATGGACAGCCGGGGGTTGAGGAGTGAGGAAGCGACTGAAGAATAGTGGCAGCGATGGCGGCGGCGGAGTGGGGCAGGGGAGAGCGGGTGGTGAAGGAAATATGCCCTAGAGGCAATAATAAAGTTATTATTTATTTCCTTATTTCATGATAAATGTTTATTTTTCATGCTAGAATTGTATTAACCGGAAACATAATACATGTGTGAATACATAGACAAACTGAGTGTCACTAGTATGCCTCTACTTGACTAGCTCATTAATCAAAGATGGTTATGTTTCCTAGCCATGGACAAAGAGTTGTCATTTGATTAACGAGATCACATCATTAGGAGAATGATGTAACTGACTTGGCCCATTTCCGTTAGCATAGCACCCGATGGTTTAGTATATTGTTATTGCTTTCTTCATGACTTATACATGTTCCTACGACTATGAGATTATGCAACTCCCATTTACCGGAGGAACACTTTGTGTGCTACCAAACGTCACAATGTAACTGGGTGATTATAAAGGAGCTCTACAGGTGTCTCCAAAGATAGATGTTGAGTTGGCATATTTCGAGATTAGGTTTTTGTCACTCCGATTGTCGGAGAGGTATCTCTGGGCCCTCTCGGTAATGCACATCACTATAAGCCTTGCAAGCAATGTGACCAATGAGTTGGTTATGGAATGATGCATTACGTAACGAGTAAAGAGACTTGCCGGTAACGAGATTGAACTAGGTATTGGATACCGACGATCGAATCTCGGGCAAGTAACATACCGATGACAAAGGGAACAATGTATGTTGTTATGCAGTTTGACCGATAAAGATCTTCGTAGAATATGTAGGAGCCAATATGAGCATCCAGGTTCCGCTATTGGTTATTGACCCGAAACGGTTCTAGGTCATGTCTACATAGTTCTCGAACCCGTAGGGTCCGCACGCTTAACATTACGATGACAGTTTTATTATGAGTTTATAAGTTTTGATGTACCGAAGGTTGTTCGGAGTCCCAGATGTGATCACGGACATGACGAGAAGTCTCGAAATGGTCGATACATAAAGATTGATATATTGGACGACTATATTCGGACACCGGAAGTGTTCCGGGTGATTTCGGAGAAAACCGGAGTGCCGGAGGGT
>NC_041387.1:547309687-547312202 GCF_002162155.2 Triticum dicoccoides | reverse complement strand
CTAATGGGCCTTATTGGGCCCTAGTGGAGAAAGAGAGGGGTCGGCCAGGGCAAGAGGCGCGCCCCCTCCCCTTGAGTCCGAATAGGACAAGGAAGGGGGGGCGGCGCCCCCCTTGCCTTTCCCCTCTCCCACTCCTTCCTTCCCCTCCTTCTTGGACTAGGAAAGGGAGGGGCAAACCTACTTGGAGTAGGTTTCCCCCTCCTAGGGCGCGCCTCCCCCTTGGCCGGCCCCCTCCTCCTCCCCTCCTTTATATATGGAGGAGAGGGGCACCTCTAGAGACACAAGTTGATCTTCGTGATCGTTCCTTAGCCGTGTGCGGTGCCCCCCTCCACCATATTCCACCTCGGTCATATCGTTGTGGTGCTTAGGCGAAGCCCTGCGCCGGTAGAACATCATCACCACGGCGTCGTGCTGACGGAACTCATCCCCGACACCCTGCTGGATCGGAGTCCGGGGATCGTCATCGAGCTGAACGTGTGCTGAACACAGAGGTGCCGTACGTCGGTGCTTGGATCGGTCGGATCATGAAGACGTACGACTATATCAACCGCGTTGTCATAACCCGCTTTCGGTCTACGAGGGTACGTGGACACACTCTCCCCTTTTGTTGCTATGCATCACCATGGTCTTACGTGTGCATAGGAATTTTTTTGAAATTACTACGTTCCCCAACAGGTGGAGGAGTTGGAGGCGAATGGAGTGCTAGTGTCCCCGACAGGCGGGCCACGGGGAGGATAAGGGTGCGCATCCAGCCCGTCCACGCGATGTCCGTTTCACCCCAAACGCGGCGCAAGTTTGGAGCGGGAAATGGGTCGAAAACGGACAAAAACCGGACATTTGTCGGTTCGGGGCCGTGCGTTGGGCTGGGCTATTCATCCGTTCTACTCCAAACGGACTAGGACGGATGAGATGGGTTCGCGCACTGGAGTTGGCCTGACACCCCGAGGAGCAAACCTGGCCAACTGGCTTGTGCCTGGCTGACCGGCCCATTAGCATGCGTGCCCAACCTATGATGGGCCGGCCCGACACATGTCCCGTCTAGGGCCGTGTCTGGGCCTGGAGGCTGGGCACGCGTGCTGGCATGACACAACCCATTTAGTTTTTTTATTTTTTTTATTTTTATTTTTATAGGCAGCCCAATAGGCTAAATAATAGATGGGCTCACGGCTAAATGTGCCAATGGGCCAACCCATTTAATAGTAGTGTCGTGTCTGGGCCAGGGAGGTCAGCATGCGTGCTTGCCCGGCACAGCCCGTGTATTAAGCATGCCTGGTCGAGCCATGGCATACCTGACCCGTTTAACTCATGCCTGGCCATGCCTGGCTGACCCATTGGCCAGGTATGAGCAGGAGTATCCCACCATCCTCAATGAGTAGTCAGATTGGTATCCCAAAACAAGGGTTAATGTTTGAGATATCGAGCACGACTACATAAATATCATGTATGGCCAGGAGAGGCCTCGCCCACACAACTCATATCGGTCACCACGTGCTCCCCGTCGCCTCACAATTAAGGAGGTATGGGATGAGCGCTACGCTACCTACACCTTGGTTGTCCGCCCTGGCCAAATCTTCAAGGAGATCGCCGCCCGATACTTGCTTGCGACGGATATGTGGATATGGCGAGAGAGGGAGTGTGTTAGATGGCGTAAATTCGACATGGAGATGGTGACATTCACCTAAACGAATCAACACCATATTAGGCCTCCCCCTTGATAAAGTCGTCCCCAATCTTGACGGCCATAGGCAGGAACGGGACGAAGACGAGATAGCCGGTCCACCTCACCACCGCACCAAGAGGACAAGTGGACACGTCAAATATGCATGTGCCATGTGCATAGCATTCACCATCGAGGTGGCGGGCTCAAAATCATGTTATAGTCGCTAAAAAGCGACAAATTTTGAACATATAATATGAAATGCCGCTAATCAACTTTTCTCCTCCTATGTATGATCTTTGTAATGCAATGTTAGCTCAAATTAGTGTGGCTATTGAGTTGACGCAAGAAAAAAAGGAAAAGAAAATGTGTAGAGGCAGCCAATATGACGACTATGACTTTGCACATCGACTCGACAACCTCCATGTTATTATTGAGCGTGCTCCATACGTGTCAATACAACGACTCTGTTAGAGTTGCTCCTATGTAGCTCATTTTAGCAAGTCATCTACTATCCAAAAGAAGATAAGTTTTAGTCAACGAGAGTTATGTTCCATTCTACCAAAGCATCTTATTCCAAAAGGGTTTGCAGCCACTCATACTGAATAGGTGCAAGTTTTGTACCACATGCGTTAAATACAAATACCCCCCTTCCATTCCCATACATCAATATAACAAGAAGTGCATACCAAATATATAGTTTCCCGCAAAAAAAATAAAATATTATGTGAGAGATTAGCTGCACCCCAGAAAAGATGAAGAAATACTAATGAATAATGCACACCGTGTCCCGAAATTATGTAGTATCTTCTTCTTATTTTTGCTTCTTGCCGTGGTTTTAGTTATGAAACGGTTGAA